>NC_090353.1:38107463-38360460 GCF_035084215.1 Heptranchias perlo
TTCCCCCCCCCTTTCTTTTCCCCCCCCCTTTCTTTTCCCCCCCCCTTTCTTTTCCCCCCCCCTTTCTTTTCCCCCCCCCCCTTTCTTTTCCCCCCCCCCTTCTTTTCCCCCCCCCCTTCTTTTCCCCCCCCCCTTCTTTTCCCCCCCCCCCTTTCTTTCCCCCCCCCCCTTTCTTTCCCCCCCCCCCCTTTCTTTTCCCCCCCCCCCCACACAGAGCCTCAGCCTGTATTGAAATGGTTTTAATGGTGTATCAATGATTCTGGTCTATAGGTCGTCATGGCATCTCGATCACCCTCGTAACTCAGTACGACATTCACCTGGTTCACACGATTGAGGATGGAAATAAGTGAGTGACACAAGGGGCTGCGGGGGGTCATGGCCACAGGGGTGGGGAGAGCCGGGGGGCCTTGGGTGGTCAGCGACTTTTCGATGGTTTAATGGTGTGAGTTTCTACAGTTCAAATTTTTATATCAACAGAGACCAAACTGAAGGAGTTTCCTGTGGACGAGAAGGATGTGCTGAAGATCTCACTCACGTGAACGTGACTCGGCGAGAGTGCGAGATTGTGAGTAGATCGTGTCGGGGGCAGAATCTTCTCATCGCAGGGTGAAGCTTCCTGATGTGGACGGTGACTGGCGCCTCCTCACCATGTGGAGACTGTTCTCGCCAGCTTTAATCGGACATGACTTGTGCCCACAACTCACAGTAATGTAATTGTGTTTTAATTCCCAGGAACTTGAGTCGACAGACTTTGACGAAAGAAAGAAATCACAAAAGGAAACAGATGATTCTAGAAGGAGAGGTATGATGGGGATTGGTTTGCTGGGCACTGAAGTGATGGATAATTGAAGCGTATCTTTACCTCGGCTCGGCCGAGGATTATCACAAGGGGCCGTCTCGCAGCCCCAGTATTGAAGGGGTGCCCCCTCTCGATCTGAACCCCTGTTCTGTTCTTGTTGAAGTTGTACAAGACATTAGTACGGCCACACTTGGAATACTGTGTACAGTTCTGGTCACCCTATTATAGAAAGGATATTATTAAACTAGAAAGAAGTGCAGAAAAGATTTACTAGGATGCTACCCGGGACTTGATGGTTTGACTTATAGGGAGAGGTTTGGATTAGACTGGACTTTTTTCCCTGCAGAGTAGGAGGTTAAGGGGTGATCTTATAGAAGTCTATAAAATAATGAGGGGCATAGATAAGGTCGATAGTCAAAATCTTTCCCAAAAGGTAGGGGAGTCTATAACGAGGGGACATAGATTTAAGGTGAGAGGGGAGAGATACAAAAGGGTCCAGAGGGGCAATTTTTTCACCTCAAAGGGTGGTGAGTGTCTGGAACGAGCTGCCAGAGGCAGTAGTAGAGGCGGGTACAATTTTGTCTTTTAAAAAGCATTTGGACAGTTACATGGGTAAGATGGGTATGGAGGGATATGGGCCAAGTGCAGGCAACTGGGACTAGCTTAGTGGTATAAACTGGGCGACATGGACATGTTGGGCTGAAGGGCCTGTTTCCATGTTGTAACTTCTATGACCCCCCCCCCCCCCGAGGATTGGTGGTGAGAAAATAAATAAACGTCTGAATCCTCTTCAAGTCTCTCCGGTCTGACCGATTTATAAAGTGATTCTGGTGAAACTGACAGGGCAGTCGGGGCCTGAGAGGAAAACTGGCCAACGATTCTGGTGAAGAAGCTTCGATGAGCTGGAGTCTCTCGTTTATATAAAGTTTCACCTCAAATTGTTTCTCACAATCCATTAGGTGTAAAGGTCAGCTTTTTCTGATTTAACTCCCACCAATTGAGAGAGTCTTTACAGAAAGAAAAAGACAACAGTTGTCCCTCGGTGGGGGAAGATACTTCAGCAGGTCCTGAATGACTTGAGTTGATTTTTACAGCTGTCCCTGTTACCTGGTTTATGTTGATTTTGCTCTTATCTGTTTAAAGGACCCGGAGTCAAAGAGGAGAAAGGAGCTCGATAAAATAAAGGAGAAGAAGCGGAGATTCCAGCGGAGAATGCGGGAGACTCTGGAGAGAGAGGCAGCCAATCGGCTCAGTGATAAACTGTTGAAGAAAAGACAGCGAGAGAAAGGGGCAGTGAAAGTGACGAGCCCCAGACAGACTCTGCCCCAAGTCCAGTGATGTTTAAACCTGAGATTTAACATTTGGACACCTCCACATTAAACTCTGCCACGAATGGTGATTTATAAAACCATTGTTGAGTTTAAGATCCTTCAAGGAGCTGCCTTGTTCTAAAATGCTTGCCGGTGACACCCATAGCCCATGAACAAATAAAAAAACATTCCATTATAGTGTAAAATCAGTTGTACAGACAGTGCCATTGATTGGAATGAGATGCAGAGTCTGCCCATGGAGCCTCTTGCCACAAACCTACTTAGTGAGAGGGGAAAGTTTTGGGTTTAAAAATAGGCCTGAGACTAGTTACAATCTTTACATTTGTTTGATGTGTAACCACCCCACAGCTGAATAGCAGATGGGACTGTCAGTAACTTTTATACTTCATGAATGTAAGGACTTGCACAACACCAGGTTATAGTCCAACAGTTTTATTTTAAATCACAAGCTTTCGGAGCTTACCTCCTTTGTCAGGTGAGTGAAGGGTTCTAAAAACGCACAGCATATATAGGCTGGGAGACGATCACAGCAATCAAAGATGTTCGAATTCAGACAGGTTAGCCATGGAAAACATTACATCCCAGTATACTGAATCCACAATGGGTCAGATTACAGAGAGAGAGTCCAGTTGTATTAAAAACAGATAACTTTTTCTCGCTGGTGGGGTTACATGTAGCGTGACATGAACCCAAGATCCCGGTTGAGGCCGTCCTCATGGGTGCGGAACTTGGCTATCAATTTCTGCTCGATGATTTTGCGTTGTGTGTCTCAAAGGCCGCCTTGGAGAACGCGTTGAGGACGGCCTCAACCGGGATCTTGGGTTCATGTCACGCTACACGTAACCCCACCAGGATTCAGTATACTGGGATGTAATGTTTTCTGTGGCTGTGATTGCTGTGATCGTCTCCCAGCCTATATATGCTGTGCGTTTTTAGAACCCTTCACTCACCTGACGAAGGAGGTAAGCTCCGAAAGCTTGTGATTTAAAATAAAACTGTTGGACTATAACCTGGTGTTGTGCAAGTCCTTACATTTGTCCACCCCTGTCCATCAGTGGCATCTCCACATCATACTTTATGAAGGCATTTAAAATATGGGGAGAACACCCATTACATCACTTTTATAACCCCTGTGATTAGGTAAAAAATGAGCAAAATGACCAGATAAGCTTTAGTGACATTGGTTGAGGGATAAATATTGGCCCAAGCCACCAGGGAGAACTCCCCTTTGAAATAGTGTGGGATCTTTTACATCCACCTTACAGCAGATACAGGTGAGTGCAGGTTTAAGTCCCTCTATGGCTCATAAACAGTGTTGAATCCAGCAGGGACTAGACCACAAGCGATGCTTATGATTTTTTTCCCTGTACAGATGGCTTTAGACAAGGTCTAAATGTGTACTATTCTGTATGAAGTTAATTCTCAAACATATTACTGTCTCTAGCTTTTCAAATCTGTTAAGGTTAAGGAAGACCGTGTTGTGTAAGGATAGGCACATATTGTAGGGGGAATTACTGAGTATAAAAAGGCAATAAGCTCCTTTCACTATAGAGCATCTCAAAGATTTGTACAACAAAGTAATGGCTCTGGAACAGTCAGTTTAAACAGAATTCCACCACTCAGTCATGAAGTCAGTGACTGTCAAGATTATTGTGGTAGATATTTAAGGATAAATTGAAAGGGGCATTTTACATGACACGTTTATCAAATATTTCCTGTGTGTCTGAAACAGAATTAATTGTTCAAGCTGCACAGATACCTGGGAGTGATGAACAGGCTGGATGATTTAAAGCTACTAGGCACAATTTCCTTTTTGAGATTACTCACATGTACTAAAAACTGACACCAAGTTTGATGCAGAGCTAATTTTATTAATGGTTCATGTTAGAGACAAATAGGTTTAAAATAAAACAATTCAGACAATTTTGGAAAAACACTTATTTTCCACTCAACAGATGCAGAACCAGCACCAGGTAGTCATGGATTTAAAATCAGAAGCTCCTCTTCCTGCTACACAAAATAAAATACAGCACAAAGCAGAAGTCAACCAGTGAAGGGGAGGGTGAATTAAGGTGATGTTTTATGGAGGGCTCACAGCTGGATAGAATGAACTACCAAAAACAAAAGCAACTCTGAACAATTCTGCCAGGAAGCCAAAACAAAAAAAAGTTTCACAAAAGGAGAAGCCCTTTCGGCCAAACCCTGAGCCCTAAAACATCTCGACCACATGACAGGAGGCTCTGCAGAGTTTGTACCCTTTCCCTAGCCAAAGCAGCTGCCCGTCTGACCCTTGGTCACCAGTAGGATTGGCATTGCACAAAGGGTGGGGGAAGGGAGCACGGCCAAACGCACGGCCATTAGATACACAGGCTAACCCAACTGTTTCTCAGCAACACAGCCTTAGTCTTCACGTCAATGTGGTTCGTACCATGGAACTAACGGGATTGACACCTAGGGGTTGGGCAGTGGAAGGGCGAGGCTGAGATTGGAACAAGCATCACCCCCCACCCCCATGTAGCTGAAGGGCAAGATTCGTTTTAAAAGTGAGGCAATGGCCCAAAGCCAGGGCCTGTGGTGACATTGGCCTCACTCCCAAGTGCCAAGATGAATTTCTGGAAGGCTGCAAGAGATTTCCAACATTCTGTTACATGCAGCTCACTCAGGGTTAACGGCCAGGTCCTCGAGAAGCTGTGGTCAGAATTTTCTTGTGGGAAAAAGCAGAGATATAGTCAGATTATCTGACTCAGCAAAGTGCGACTAGTCTGAGCCACACACGCAGACGATAATTCCAAGAGCGACACTCCCCTTTCTAGATTCATCCTAGTGTCGTTAGATTAAAACCCAAGCCTTTATTATTCAGTGTTCAAGACTGAAGCCCCGACCATTATACACGGAGCTAAGAGGCAATCATCAACTCTTTCCGCCATTAACCGTTCACTTCCTGTGAGTTGGTGCTGATGGAGAGACCTCTACTTTCCAAAACAGCTTAGGTTTAAAATGAATTGTTAGATTGGAGGATGGGCCAGTAGGAATCACTGACAGTCTCTACACAGTACAAGTCCCTGCACTCACACCAACACATGCACAAATGTTTTTCTAAATGTACTCCTTTAAAGCAATTCAGTAATTAACACAAATGCCACAGAAATTAAATGAAATGAACAGGTTAAGTTTGGTATTTTAAAAACTTTCACTATCTGATTTCTGTTAACCCGTTACCCAGTGATTCACTGTGATGTTCAGTGGACAAGAATTAAACAGCCACCCAGACAATTCTCCACGTGTTCCTGCTTCGATTTAATCCTCTGGCCACAGATCGACCGTAGCCCGATCTAGTCAGCATTCGGGGCCAAGCCCAGCACCTCCCTCCCCTGTGAACACATTCTTCAAGCCCTTCCTACCACTGGTGGCTTCACTAAAACTCCCACCGTCAACGTGAACATCCATCTGTCCAACGAATTGAAAGAATGCTGCACCGACCCTCCTGCTCTAACTGGCTGAGACGGGCCCTCCTGCCTCACTCAATTCATGTGTCGGGATCTAAAGCGAGCACCAGTTAACCAGTCTGCCCACTGCTGCAATCACTTTCTGATCTCGTCATTCCCAGACAGCCGAAAGCCAAAACAAACTATTGGGAAGCAAATCTTTTCAAACACAGAACATGAGGGGAAAACATCTAAAGCAGCTGATTGAAGTGGGTTTGAAACCTCTTCCTTGCACTAACCAGTCTGATATGACTGATTGCCCTTTCCTGGGGCACAGGGACCAACATCTGTTCACATCAGCTTTTCCTGTAATTCTGTGCATTTCTAATAAAAATGTAAAATTTGCAAAACGAAAACTGTGAAGAGCAGAATTCTCCAACAGCCCAGTGCTGGAATCTGACCACAGACTGCAGTTAACCCTTCATATACCCCAACTCTGAACACGCATTAAAACCAGCTACTGTGGAAGATTTGAGAAAGCAACATGAAATGATAGTACTGGGCAGAAAGCCTGCATCTCGAGCTGAACTCGACTTTGAAGTGAGCGAAGGGAGTGAAGGCAGAAGGCAGCTCTGTGCCAACTGGGTATTGCCAGAAATTAATCTTCGCTTCTCGACGGTCTAACTGCCGAAATTTACAGATTAATCGCTAAATGTAGCGTCCAGAGAACAACTGAGAGATAGCATTCCCCTTTTTATTCCCAAAACCAAGGTCTCCCAGCTCCGACAGGAAGCCGGCAGTACGGGTGTAGCAGGTGACTGTTGGTCGAGTGTGAGCCCCCCTCTCTCTCTCTCTCTCTCTCTCTCGTTCGGCGAGGTGGGAGCAGGGTCTCAGCAGTCTTGTGGTATTCTTTCCAAGGGCGAGTTGTATGGTAACAGCAAGAGTTTAGTAGATGTGTGAGACCAGGCTTGGCCTGGCTTACAAGGCACACAAGTGCACTCTGTTTCTTCGTTCCTCCAGTCAATCTCCTCGTCTCAATCTGCTAGCAGTGGTCTCTCTCTCTCTCTCTCCTTCTCTCTCCCTTTTCTCTTCTCTTCCTCTCGTTTGGTTGGTTTCTCTCTCCTGTTGCTCTCACACAGTTGGTGCCTCAGTAGTCGCAGTGGAAACAGGTATCCATTTTTGTTTTTTTTCCCCAGATTGAATTACTGTTGAACTAAGCTTGGCTCAAGCCCAACTCTCCTCTCCTTAACCTGGAGAAACAAGAGGACAAGTTAAATAACCAGCAGTCTCTCGACCCATTTCAACTTTCACCCTTTGATACAATGATTCGCTGTAAAACTATTACAGGAAACAACTGGACCCAGTCGCAGAATAGACTATATTCACAGTCACTGGTGTAACAAATTCCATCACATCCCACAGACTGTTAAACAAGTAATAGAAAGACAGCAGCTCTCAGGAGATCGCCCACAGTAACCTCACCCTGTAAAGCCTCCTGTGAAATAGCACCAGCTCCAGCCACCTCCGACCCACTCCCTGACTCCAGGTCAATCGCACCCCCCCAACCGACCCACTGTCAACATCAACCATTTCCCGGTCAGGGACAGCATGGGTTAGATACAGATTAAAGCTTTGTTACGGATGGACTGCGATCGATCTCTCCCTCCCCTATCTGTAATCAGATCAATTGCTGAACAGTAACTATTAGAAGTTTGCTCACATTCTAGTACTGTGACAGCCCAGTCACTCCATGTTGATACGCACGTTCGCCCTGGTAAGTGGAATCCTGCGACAGAGCCACGTCTATCTGAGACTTGAACTCATCTCCCAGGTAACTGTCCTGCAATTACAGAGAGTACGTTTAAAATACAACAAATGGATCCAATTATTTGACAAATCAGCCAGAACCGACCCAGTGAATCCTCCATGAGATCGGTTTTCAGTGGATTAAGGATGTGAATGCCCAAACCCAGAGAGATTTAAAAAATTCAGAATCTGTTTAGAGTTGTTGATTCAGGGTTGGAGGTTAAAACTCTCTATAAAAGAATGGACAGCATTGTGTATTTATTTAGTGCTCTTAACAGAAGGAGAGACAAAAAGTTATGGCAAAGGAGGGGTGATCAAAAGCTTGGTCAAAGATTTAAGTTTTAAGGAGGGTTTTCACCGAGGAGAATGAGGGGGAGACACAGAGGGGTTTAGGGAGGGAATTCCAGAGAATGGGGTCTAGACGGCTGTAGCCACGGCCACCAATGGTGGGATGCATCTAGGTTGCTGAGGGAAGTAAGGGTAGAAATTGCTGAGGCTCTGGCCACAATCTTCCAATCCTCCTTGGATTATAGAAGTGCTGTCAGAGGATTGCAAATGTCACAACCCAGGAGGACAGACAGATCGGTGAAATGTTCAAAAAAAGGGGAGAGGGATAAACCCGTCAATTACAGGCCAGTCAGCCTAACGTCGGTGGTGGGGAAACTTTTAGAGACAATAATCCGGGACAAAATAAATTGTCACTTGGAAAAGTCTGGGTTAATAAATGAAAGTCAGCATGGATTTGTTAAAAGGCACATTGTGTTTGACTAACTTGATTGAGTTCTTTGATGAAGTAACGGAGAGGATTGATGAGGGGAGTGCGGTTGATGTTGTGCATTTGGACCTTCAAAAGGCATTTGATAAAGTGCCACATAATAGACTTATTAGCAAAATTAAAACCGATGGGATTAAAGGGACAGAGGCAGCGTGGATACAGAATTGGCTAAGTGACAGAAAGCAGAGAGTAGTGGTGAACGGTTGTTTTTCAGACTGGAGGGAAGTATACAGTGGTGTCCCCAGGGGTCAGTATTAGGACCACTGCTCTTTTTGATATCTATTAATGATCTGGAATTGGATATAGAGGGTTTAATTTCAATGTTTGCAGATGACACAAAACTCGGAAATGTGGTAAACAATGTGAAGGCATAGACTGGTGAAATGGGCAGACACATGGGCAGATGACATTTAATGCAGAGAAAGTGTGAAGTGATGCATTTTAGTAGAAAGAATGCGGAGAGGCAAATTAAACTAAATGGTACAATTTTAAAGGGTGTGCAGGGACAGAGACCTGGGGGTGAAAATACACAAATCTTTAAAGGTGGCAGGACAGGTTGAGAAGGCAGTTAAAAAGGCTTTATTAATAGAGGTATAGAGTACAAAAAGCAAGGAAGTTATGCTAAACATTTATAAATCACTGGTTAGGCCCCAGCTGGAGTATTCTGTCCAATTCTGGGCACCGCACTTTAGGAAGGATGTCAAGGCCTTGGAGAGGGTGCAGAGGAGATTTACTAGAATGGTACCAGGGATGAGGGACTTCAGTTATGTGGATAGACTGGAGAAGCTGGGATTGTTCTCCTTAGAACAGAGAAGGTTATGGGGAGATTTAATAGAGGTGTTCAAAATTATGAAGGGTTTTGATAGAGTAAATAAGGAGAAACTGTTTCCAGTGGCAGGAGGGTCGATAACCAGAGGACACAGATTTAAGGTCATTGACAAAAGAACCAGAGGCAACACGAGAAATTTTTTTGCAGCGAGTTGTGATGATCTGGAAGCAGATTCAATAATAACTTTCAAAAGGGAATTGGATAAATACTTGAAGGGGAAAAATTTGCAGGGCTATGGGGAAAGAGTAAGGGAGTGGGACTAATTGGAGAGCTCTTTCAAAGAGCGGCGCAGGTACGATGGGCCGAATGGCCTCTTTCCGTGTTGTATCATTGTATGATTCTATGAAAGGGGGAGGATCGGACGGCGGCTAGTCGAGCTTGGAGGCAAGAACGAGTGTTAAAGCAGCAGATGGGCGGAGGGAGGGCAGAGCCGGGCGATTAATTACGATGGGAAGCTCAGCTCAGCTCTGGGATCAGGACATGGAGGCCAATAAAAACGTCAGCACATCAGGAAACAGAAAAACTCCAAGAGCAGCAGGTTTTGGTGATTGTCATTGTTATAAAATGATTCAAAGATGGACAGGTGTCCTGCTTGTGAGCAGTGCAAAGGTTTACCTGAGAGAGCTCTGGCTGAGAGAGCCCTGGCTGGCTCATTTGCGATGGCTGGCTCATCGAGATGTAACCCTGCGTCAGGGGGCCCTGCGAGAATGGCTGCGACACCACATCCTGGCTGGCCTGGCTGTTGGGCAGGTTGGACTGGCTGCTCGTCTGGTTCCCCATGCCACGGTTCCGCTGACGAGCGCCACGGCCAACTTTCCCTTTAGGAACACCACGACCTTGAAACAAGAACACACACCTTGAAACCGGGCACTGAGTGAGACCTGGACACACCTGCACTAGATGCAGCGGAGAGCAACCACTGCCCACTGTACTTCCTGTAATGAGGAATCCCGCTGCCCTTTGCCCACTGTACTTCCTGTAATGAGGAATCCCGCTGCCCATTGCCCACTGTACTTCCTGTAATGAGGAATCCCGCTGCCCACTGTACTTCCTGTAATGAGGAATCCCGCTGCCCTTTGCCCACTGTACTTCCTGTAATGAGGAATTCCGCTGCCCACTGTACTTCCTGTAATGAGGAATCCCGCTGCCCTTTGCCCACTGTACTTCCTGTAATGAGGAATCCCGCTGCCCATTGCCCACTGTACTTCCTGTAATGAGGAATCCCATTGCCCACTGTACTTCCTGTAATGAGGAATCCCACTGCCCACTGTACTTCCTGTAATGAGGAATCCCGCTGCCCTTTGCCCACTGTACTTCCTGTAATAAGAAATCCTGCTGCCCATTGCCCACTGTACTTCCTGTAATGAGGAATAGACCAGTTAGCCTAACATTTGTCATTGGGAAAATGCTAGAATCCATTATTAAGGAAGTAGTAGCAGGACATTTGGAGACTCATAATACAATCAAGGAGAGTCAACATGGTTTTATGAAGGGGAAATCATGTCTGACAAATTTATTAGAGTTCTTTGAGGAAGTAACGAGCAGGGTGGATAAAGGGGAACCAATGGATGCAGTATATTTGGATTTCCAAAAGGCATTCGATAAGGTGCCACATAAAAGATTACTGCACAAGATAAGAGCTCATGGTGTTGGGGGTAATATACTGGCATGGATAGAGGATTGGCTAACTAACAGAAAACAAAGAGTCGGGATAAAAGGGTCATTTTCAAAATGGCAATCTGTAACTAGTGGGGTGCCGCAGGGCTCAGTGCTGGGGCCTCAACTATTTACAATATATATCAATGACTTGGATGAAGGAACAGAGTGTCTTGTGGCCAAATTTGCTGATGATACAAAGTTAGGTGGAAAAGTAAGTTGTGATGAGGACACAAAGTGTCTGCAAAGGGATATTGACAGGTTAAGCGAATGGGCAAAAATTTGGCAGATGGAATATAATGTGGGAAAATGTGAAGTCATCCACTTTGGGAGGAAAAATAAAAAAGCAAAATATTATTTGAATGGAGAAATACTACAAAATGCTGCAGTACAGAGGGATCTGGTTGTCCTTGCACATGAAACACAAAAAGTCAACATACAGGTGCAGCAGGTAATCCGGAAGGCAAACGGAATATTGGCCTTTATTTCCAGGGGGATGCAGTAAAAAGCAGGGAAGTCATGCTCCAACTGTACAGGGTGCTGGTGAGACCACACCTGGAGTACTGCGTACAGTTCTGGTGCCCTTATTTAAGAAAGGACATACTTGCATTGGAGGTAGTTCAGAGAAGGTTCACTAGGTTGATTCCGGGTATGGAAGGGTTGATTTATGAGGAAAGATTGAACAGGTTGGGTCTATACTCATTGGAGTTTAGAAGAATGAGAGGAGATCTTATTGAAACATACAAGATTCTGAGGGGACTCGATAGGGTAGATGCTGAGAGGATGTTACCCCTCATGGGGGAATCTAAAACCAGGGGGCAGAGTCTCAGAATAAGGGGTTTAAAGACGGAAATGAGGAGGAATTTCTTCTCCCAGAGGGTCGTGAATCTTTGGAATTCTTTACCCCAAAAAGCTGTGGAGGCTGAGTCATTGAATACATTCAAGGATGAGTTAGACAAATTTTTGATCAGCAAGGGAGTCAAAGGATATGGGGAAAGGGCGGGAAAGTGGAGTTGAGGTAAAAATCAGATCAGCCATGATCTCATTAAATGGCGGAGCAGACTCGAGGGGCCGAATGGCCTACTCCTGCTCCCATCTCTTATGGTCTCTTATTGTATCCTGCTGCACTTCCTGTAATGAGGAATCCCACTGCCCTTTGCCAGTCCTGCACAAGATGCTGATTAAGTTACGTTTCCATCTTCAGATGCACCATGTACAATAGCGGACTGTGCTGGTACCGAGTCTCCAGGTACCAGGGAGACCCTAGAAAGCTCCACAAGAACCAAGCACTGACACCATGATGTCATGGAGCAATTTTCCAATATTCTTTCCTTGATCAACTGTCTGAAGGGCAGGGTCATAATTAGAATGGATGGAGGAAAACATTCACTTTTACAATTAATTTCTTGCTAACAATAGATGGAATAAAACAGTTTCCACAAGTTCTAAGGCTAAACCTCCGGGTAAAATGGCTCACGTGGAGCACAAACCCTGGTGTTTCTGTGCTGTAAATTCTCTGCAAAATACGAATCTCCCTTCCATTCGGAGAATCCAGTTCGTATTGGTGAGTAAAAACAAAGTCCAGCTCTCCCCCGCCAAACATCGACCGCTACACACCAGCCTCCGTTAACAGAGTCCACGTCAGCCAGTGCTCACCTGCTGCTGGTCCATTCGCCTGCCCAAAGTACCCGGGAGGAGGCATCGGAGGCATCATCAGATTGAAGGGGATGGGGATGTTCATTGCAGCAACGTGGCTGGGGCTGGCTCCAATCATCCCGATCTGGTCATGGGTTTGGAAGTACATGTTGGAGGGACGTCCAGCTGGAGGGGAAAAAGGTGCAAACATTAGGAGAAATGTGACTGAGGCTCCCAACAATTACCCTGTGCAGAGTTTACACACGGGCACAGGGAGAGCGCGCGCAGAGAGTTTACACACGGGCACAGGGAGAGCGCGCGCAGAGAGTTTACACACGGGCACAGGGAGAGCGCGCGCAGAGAGTTTACACACGGGCACAGGGAGAGCGCGTGCAGAGAGTTTACACACGGGCACAGGGAGAGAGCGCGCAGAGAGTTTACACACGGGCACAGGGAGAGCGCGCGCAGAGAGTTTACACACGGGCACAGGGAGAGCGCGCGCAGAGAGTTTACACACGGGCACAGGGAGAGCGCGCGCAGAGAGTTTACACACGGGCACAGGGAGAGCGCGCGCAGAGAGTTTACACACGGGCACAGGGAGAGCGCGCGCAGAGAGTTTACACACGGGCACAGGGAGAGCGCGCGCAGAGAGTTTACACACGGGCACAGGGAGAGCGCGCGCAGAGAGTTTACACACGGGCACAGGGAGAGAGCGCGCAGAGAGTTTACACACGGGCACAGGGAGAGCGCGCGCAGAGAGTTTACACACGGGCACAGGGAGAGCGCGCGCAGAGAGTTTACACACGGGCACAGGGAGAGCGCGCGCAGAGAGTTTACACACGGGCACAGGGAGAGCGCGCGCAGAGAGTTTACACACGGGCACAGGGAGAGCGCGCGCAGAGAGTTTACACACGGGCACAGGGAGAGCGCGCGCAGAGAGTTTACACACGGGCACAGGGAGAGCGCGCGCAGAGAGTTTACACACGGGCACAGGGAGAGCGCGCGCAGAGAGTTTACACACACAGGTGTACACAGTTGGCTTGGTGCATTCAAAGCTGTGTCCACTCCCAGTTCACACTCACCTCAGCCACTATTGAAGTTGAGAGCAGCAGGACGATAATATCTATAAATAGTTTTGGGGTCACACACAATAAGGAATGCCCAACACAACAATACTG
This sequence comes from Heptranchias perlo, assembly GCF_035084215.1. Taxonomy (NCBI): domain Eukaryota; kingdom Metazoa; phylum Chordata; class Chondrichthyes; order Hexanchiformes; family Hexanchidae; genus Heptranchias; species Heptranchias perlo. Next base: position 38,120,898 of record NC_090353.1, read on the forward strand.
ATTCCCCAGCAGGGAAATGCCAGGAATGCAACTAACTTGAACCTGGTAAAAACTGGCTGAACATTTACTGCTGGGTTCAGATTTTGTTTTTAAGCGAAACCAGAGTTAGGTTTCTGTCCCATGTGTTCTGAATTTACAAATGAGATTAAATGAGTGACTCTAATCTTACCCTGGCCACTCCTGTCATACACCGAGCCTGGGATGATGGCCTCTCGAGCATCGTACATAGCGGTGGTCATGAATCGGGCCCCCTGAAACACAAGGCATCAGTTAGAGCTGGTCTGTTATAGAATCTCAGCTGTCAGTATCATCAATATGAATTAGTTTGAGAGTTGAAGAGCAAAAAGGTTTGCTGTGTGCATGGAGTTAACTATTAAAAGCTGTAACGGCGACATTCTGCGGAGAGGGGTCAAACTGCAGCCAAATCCGTATGGGAGTCAAGTTGAGGTAGAGAGCTCTGCCATCGGCCAGCATGGAGGGAAGCACCCATTCTATTTGTGTGGTTTCCGGTGCAGAGAGCATTGGCTATGAGCCCACACTCGCTTGCAGAAATATCAGGCCAGGCGTCAAAACAAATAAAATTACAGGTGGGGAAACACCAGATTAAAACAAGGTTTACTAAAAGGCCTAATTGTGAAGGTGGCCTACAAATACCTCACTTCTGCTCTTCCACAATCTCCAAGTGTTGAGTCCAAAGCGAGACAGGCAAGTGTGTGCATATAGAGAATCTGCCACAACCAGCGGGGCTGCACACACAAACAGGACTGACCCAGTCTACAATTGCACACTGCTTCACAAACAGGGAAACACAGAGGGGCAGCTGACTGAGGATAGATTTGTACCAGACTGCCAGCAGTTTAACGACTGGCCGTATGGTTTGCTCACCGGATTGATGGTGTTGACCAGTTTCCGCGGTTTGCTGAACTGCATCAGACTCTCGCGGAGATTGTTCAGCGGACCCTCCACCAGCACTTTCTGTTCTTTGTAATAATTCAGCAGGTGATTCCACAGTGGCTGTTTGGACAGAGCCTTTGGGTTCCCCACAATGATCACACCGTACCTACAAAGCGGAGTTCAGACAGCACATCAGGTGATTCTGATCTTGGATCAAGGAGGAAAAAATCTAACCGTACAACACCCCAACTTACCCATGCCGTTGCTCTCAAGAGTTCTGCCAAGCGTGACCCTCAGGGCACAGTGTGAAGGAGAGAGTAACAGAGGCAAGTAGCCATGCAAGGAACAGTAGCTCCAGTGCACTATCCCATCAAATAGGAACAATGACAAGTTTAAATTCCTGCTGTTTGTGCGACTGATCAGGTATTCAAACACCGCTCAATCTCACAGGACATTTTTCTCCAGTCAAACAGAGAACACCTAATTAATATTTTTGAAACTAAGCAGATAAGTCAGTTTTTTGGTGATTGTGAGGGATCGAAGAATGAGAAGAAGAGAAAGTGGGTTAAGAGGACCAGAGAGAAGCAGACAGACTCAATTGAGAGGCATTGTGCCCTGTACGCAATAATGAGTGTAAATACTGTTTACACTGAAGGGTCTCGTTTCAAAAAAAAAACAAACCCACCACCCTGACCCCCCCCCCACCCCAGTCACACCCCAACAACCAAAACAAAATGTATTCCAAAGTCAGACAGTAGGAATAGTGCAGATATCTGTAACACAGCTCGTGTACACAGCTTCAGACAACGTGCTGAGACACAGCCCTGCACAAATACAATTCAAAATCAGCCCTCGGAAAGGAGAGCAATGCACAAGAGTCTTTGGTGCTCTTGTAGCCACAGTTGATGATGGGGGATTCGGCGATGGTAATGCCGTTGAATGTCAAGGGGAGGTGGTTAGACTATCTCTTGTTGGAGATGGTCATTGCCTGGCACTTGTCTGGCACGAATGTTACTTGCCACTCATCAGCCCAACAAGAGGGAGACTAACCACCTCCTCTTGACATTCAACCATCGCCAAATCCTCCACCATCAACATCCTGGGGGTCACCATTGACCAGAAACTTAACTGGACCAGCCACATAAATATTGTGGCTACAAGAGCAGATCAGAGGCTGGGTATTCTGCGGCGAGTGACTCACCTCCTGACTCCCCAAAGCCTTTCCACCATCTACAAGGCACAAGTCAGGAGTGTGATGGAATACTCTCCACTTGTCTGGATGAGTGCAGCTCCAACAACACTCAAGAAGCTCGACACCATCCAGGACAAAGCAGCCCGCTTGATTGGCACCCCATCCACCACCCTAAACATTCACTCCCTTTTACCACCGGTGCACTGTGGCTGCAGTGTGTACCATCCACAGGATGCATGCAGCAACTCGCAAAGGCTTCTTCGACAGCACCTCCCAAACCCACGACCTCTACCACCTAGGACAAGGGCAGCAGGTACATGGGAACAACACCACCTGCACGTTCCCCTCCAAGTAACACACCATTCCAACTTGGAAATATATCACCGTTCCTTCATCGTCGCTGGGTCAAAATCCTGGAACTCCCGACCTAACAGCACTGTGGGAGAACCTTCACCACACGGACTGCAGCGGTTCAAGGCGGCGGCTCACCACCACCTTCTTGAGGGCAATTTGGGATGGGCAATAAATGCTGGCCTCACCGGTGACACCCACATCCCATGAACGAATGAAACAAAACTTATGGGACATGGTCCTTGTAACCCCTGACGCCACACATCCTTTTACCCCCGACCCCATACCCGGCCCTTGTGGCCCCCTCTCCCATTTCCCCCGATCCTATACCCCATACCTGGCCCTTGTAGCCCCCTCCCCCCTGTAGCCCCGACCCCACGCGCCCCAGGTACCCCCGACCCCACACCTGGCTCTTGTGAGGGCAACATTCAGACGGCGAGGGTCGTTGAGAAATCCAATGCCCTGGTGCTCGTTGGCTCGTACACACGACAGGATGATGAAGTCCTTCTCTCGGCCCTGAAACGCATCAACACTGGCGATCTCCACCTCCTGGACCATGAACACAAACAGGAATTTCACTATATCTCCATCCTTTCAATTGTCAAACACTCAGCCAATCCTCAATAGAAATCTCCAATATGCTGAACGCTGCCATGATAAAAAGTTTTCATTCTTAGATTTGTACTGCGGTAATTACAAACTGTAGTCCCAACCTTGTTATGGTGTCAGAAAGGACAGTTAGAGACAGTAACTGAGCCTTGACAGCTTTGCTAAAGCACCACAAAGATATCTAATAATACCTGGTAGAGTTTGGTGTGCAGGGAGCCACTGAACTGCATGTACTGCACCAGGTATGATCGCTGCCCTTCATATGGTGTAATGATGCCGATTTGATCTGGCTTGGCACCTGCTTTTAGCAGTTTAGTGGTGATCTTCTCCACATTGGCTGCCTCAGTCCTGAAAATAGAACAAGTTTCAACTTCAATTCATCAGACAATGCAAAGGTTGGTGATGTATCAGTGCCCCATCGCCATTCCATTATAGCTCCGATCAACACTTTCTCTGCACTTCAGCCCACATTCTCCAAGGAACTTCATTTCCAACAAATTTAACCAATCACTTTCTATAACAATCTCTACATCCTCCCACCCCCAACTCTAGGTTAAACCGCATCTTGCTATCTACAGATTGGCTGCTGCATTTGCCTCCATAACAGTGACTGCACTTCAAAAGTAATTCATAGATTGTGAAGTGCATAGGGATATCCTGAGGATGAGAAAGATGCTCTTTTTCGTTCTGTTCACCAACCCCCTCCAAAAAAGCTAAAGAAATGTAATTAATCTAAATTGTTTAAATATAACATTTCACAAGTTAATATTTAAAAGGATTATTCATAAAAACATTTGATCAAAACATACAATTCCTTCCCAAGTGGCTGAGTTTGAGTGACCGAGGACCCCTGCTCGCAGTGTACACACCTATTAAGATAGGAGGTCCCCGAGCTGGCAATCTCCTCCTGGCCTTGGGTAACATAGAAGAACATCGGCTTGTCCGGCTGTGGCCACTGGAAATCGAAGCCTTTCTTAATACGATCCGCTGAGACACAGAAGGAACACTGTGAGCAGAATGATGGCAGGGACTATCACCGGGTCTACATTCCCTGCTGTGTCCATACACACCCGGAGAGAATTCCACATTTAGGAATGTTGCTTCTGAATCTCTTACTAACTCCACCATTAGTGCAGTAACACCCCCAGCCTCCGACAAGTGAAATTATTTGGCACCCAATCTGGCTGCCAGACTTGTTGCCTGACAGAATGTGTTGATGGGAAGTGGGTTTGCAGAATTACTGACCATTAACTATTAGTTTTGTGGCTTTAATCTGACTCCACAACAGTATAGATAGCTGGGTTTACTATGGAACAAGAGTGGTGTCACACACACAGAGGAGGTGCCTTGATCTGTCTGATCCACTGCTCTATTTGTAGGTGGCCTGTTTTGGGCAGATAATCCCAGTTTTGGTTTGGGGAATGGTGCTGCTGTTTTCAGCTGGTCACCTTGTCCACCAATACCTACAACAAGCCACAATGACATAGAAATGCCAAGCTGGGCCAGTGGTCCAACACCTTGAAAAGACTGACTTACATCATATTTTAACTAAAGCCTGTAGTTTTTGAGCTCGGTGAGGGTGTTCCCTGCAAATGGTTGCACTCCCAGGGTTCCCGTCCTTACTCCCAAAAAACGTCAGTCACTCAATGCAACTGTGTTATGACCGCAGAAAATGTTCATTAGTGTCAGAAATAACACGCTAGTGTACAAATGACACGCTAGTGTACACAACAGCAACAACATGCGAGTGTACAAATAACACGCTAGCGCACAGCAACAGAAATAACACGCTGTTAAGGCAGCAAATACAGAATCTTGGCAACAGATGGACAGAATCTCGATGACCTGACAGACGCAGGGTCCAGGGACCTCAGTTGGGGACTGATGACTTAAGCAGCAATTTAACAAACTGCCCCCAAATTAGATGTTCTTACCTGCAGTGACGCCATTTTGCAGCGAGCCCTCGTAGAAGATATTGGATGGGAAGGCACTGAGAGCTGGGTGCATCCGGTATTGGACCTGCAGACGGATTGGCCGGATCCCCAGAACCACAAGACGCTCAAACAGCGACTGGGACAGACCAGCTTTAGCAGCTTTCTTACACATGACCACCGGACCCAGCTGGCAATGGTCACCCACCAGAATCAGCTGCAAGAAACATACACCACACAGCTCAGATTCACCTTAATATTCATTTGCCAGCTACAATCCTTGCTCTGCATTTGTCTCACAGCCAGGAGGTAAACTTCTAACAATACTGATCAACAACAGGCCAAGTCATCTCACCTGGTTCGTTTTAGGACCGCCGGGGCCTGCCCTCAGTGTGAGGCTGTACACAGGGACAGGACCAGGAGAGAAGATTGGGGCTGTTTGGGATTAGTGAGTGACATCATCAATAAATAAATCATTTACATCACACCACTGTAACTCAGCTCCTTTTACTCACTCCCTTCTAATTCAAGCAAATTACTCAGGAGGACCAGATAGTGAAGTCAGCTCATCCAAGGCACAAAGTCTGAATCCAGCCCAGATGGATGGAATGAAGATCTCCCTCTCTGCTGCTTGTAGGGATCCCAATAAAATGAGCAGATTCAACCCAGCGCCACATGGGCACGAGTCGAAATGTACAACTGCCCACAAGTTCATCCAGATTCTTACTGGTTTAACCAGATTATTCCCGTCAGTTCACACAGGGAGATCTGATGGATGGATCCACACATCATTTGAGGAATCATTCACTGCTGTTCTATACAAGCAAGCCTCTGTCCTACTCACTTACACAAGCCCTTCATTGGAATATTCCACTGATCACTGAAGTTTGTGTATCCCCATTAGACCCATTATAGAAACTCAGCCCTCGCTGTCACAGTATAAAACCCTGAGGTTTCCCAGCAACAGCTTTGCATTTCTTGTCCTCAGGCCAGCAACATGCACTGGTGCAGCTAAACCTAACTTACCTGCTTTGCTCCCAGGACCACTGGGACCATACATTCAGGCTCAGTGGCCTGTGTGCTCTCATCAATCAGAATGGAACGGAACTGCATCTTAGCCAGGCGTGGGTCACCTGCACCTACACAGGTGCAGCAGATAACGTCCGCATTCTGCAAAAGAACAGATCACAGCAGGTATAGGAGGCAAAAATTCAGTCAGAATCCAGAGAACAGAAAACGCTTGAGCAGCAGGTAATATAAAAATACAATTTCCAGCCACACACGCCACCCACCACCCCCCCCCACAAACGGGACACCATCTCCCCCTCCCCCAGACACACGGTCTCTCCCCCCACCCCCGAGACGCCCCGTCAGCCCCTCTCCCTCCCCGATTCACCCAGTCTCCCTTCTCCACCCCACCCCCCCCAAGAGATACCGTGTCTCTTCTCCCCTCCCCCAGCTCCCGAGACACCGTCTCTCATCTCCCCCCCGCCCCCGAGACACCGTCTCTCATCTCCCCCCCGCCCCCGAGACACCGTCTCTCATCTCCCCCCCGCCCCCGAGACACCGTCTCTCATCTCCCCCCCCCGCCCCAGACACCGTCTCTCATCTCCCCCCCCGCCCCAGACACCGTCTCTCATCTCCCCCCCCGCCCCAGACACCGTGTCTCTCTTCTCCCCCCCCGCCCCAGACACCGTGTCTCTCTTCTCCCCCTGCCCCAGAGACACCGTGTCTCTCTTCTCCCCCCGCCCCAGAGACACCGTGTCTCTCTTCTCCCCCCGCCCCAGAGACACAGTGTCTCTCTTCTCCCCCGCCCCAGAGACACCGTGTCTCTCTTCTCCCCCGCCCCAGAGACACCGTGTCTCTCTTCTCCCCCCGCCCCAGAGACACCGTGTCTCTCTTCTCCCCCCGCCCCAGAGACACCGTGTCTCTCTTCTCCCCCCGCCCCAGAGACACCGTGTCTCTCTTCTCCCCCCGCCCCAGAGACACCGTGTCTCTCTTCTCCCCCCGCCCCAGAGACACCGTGTCTCTCTTCTCCCCCCGCCCCAGAGACACCGTGTCTCTCTTCTCCCCCCGCCCCAGACACCGTGTCTCTCTTCTCCCCCCGCCCCAGAGACACCGTGTCTCTCTTCTCCCCCCGCCCCAGAGACACCGTGTCTCTCTTCTCCCCCCCCGCCCCAGACACACCGTGTCTCTCTTCTCCCCCCCCGCCCCAGACACCGTGTCTCTCTTCTCCCCCGCCCCAGAGACACCGTGTCTCTCTTCTCCCCCGCCCCAGAGACACCGTGTCTCTCTTCTCCCCCGCCCCAGAGACACCGTGTCTCTCTTCTCCCCCCCCGCCCCAGACACCGTGTCTCTCTTCTCCCCCGCCCCAGAGACACCGTGTCTCTCTTCTCCCCCGCCCCAGAGACACCGTGTCTCTCTTCTCCCCCCCACCACCACTGACACTGTGTGTTAGTCTTGCCCCCCCCCACCCTCAGAGACATCATGTGCCGACCCCCTCACCCCCAGAGACAGTCATCCCCTCCCCACCCCAGCCCCTGTTGTCCCGTTCTCCCTTCCCCCTGCCACCACACCAAATTTACTAACATCCAGCACTGTGAACACGATTTTGTATTGGGTACAAAACACGTGCATTTTGAGAGTCACAGAGCACACAGCTCTCGATTTAATGAAGTGAAAGGCAGAGGAGAGGGAGATGACGAGTACAGAAAGATTTCTTACCATCAGTAGCTCCCGCTCTGCTGTCCTTTTAAGTGCACGGTAGCGTTTCTCATCTGCAGATGACAACTCACCGGTCTCATCCTTCAACTGTTGTAGCTTCTGCAATTCAGGCATACTGGGAAGCAGAGCAAAAGGATGTTACTCCAGAGGTACTAACTGCACCAAGGATCACGCGTAGAAACTAGAGATGTGAGGTCCACTCCAGGCTGCATCATCATGCCCACCCATTTTGATTGCTGTTTAAGCAGCACTGGATGCCGATGGATACGTGCAATATATTTTGCTATTGCAGTTGTCGGCGGGCCTAACACAGGACCAGATAACCACCCAGCCAGAATTAGTCCCTCACATCCTTCTACCCCGTTGAGACGAGCCGATCGAAGTCTCTAATGAGGACTGGGAGCACTCTGGCATACATCTTTTCATCTACACGGAAGGTGCTGCTTTAGTCTGTGCCGAGTACCGAACCATAAATGAAGAGGGTACCCCCCCCCCTCCGAAAGGTCAGCGAGTTTAAAGAGTGAGAAACTGAGGTCACACGAGCCAGGGGTTTCCCAGGATCGATCCCAAGGCTCAGCCGAGTAAGGACCGCATTTTTTGGGGGGGGGGTGGGTGGTGTTGAGCAAAAACTTTACATAAGGCTCTTACTCCTGATCTCTATCCAGTGAAGAGAGCACGTGGCTATGATGCTCTTATCGGCTTTTAGTCCCATTAGTTTCTCTCTTACTTTTCTCTACTGATATTAATTACTTCAAGTTCCTCACTCTCATTAGTCCCTTGGTTCCCCACAATTTCTGGTATGCTTTTTGTTTCTTCTACTCTGAAGACAGATACAAAATATTTGTTTAACGTCTCTGCCCTTTCCTTATTCCCCATTATAATTTCTCCTGTCTCAGCCTCTAAGGGACCAACTTTTACTTTTGCTACTCTCTTCCTTTTTACATACTTGTAGAAGCTCTTACAATCTGTTTTTATATTTCTTGCTAGTTTACTCTCATATTCTATTTTCTCCCTTATCATCAATTTTTTGGTCATCCTTTGCTGGTTTCTAAAACTCTCCCAGTCCTCAGGCTGACTATTCTTCTTCACAACATTATAAGCCTCCTCTTTTAATCTAATACTATCCTTAACTTCTTTAGTTAGCCACAGATGGATCACTTTTCCCGTGGAGTTTTTATTTCACAATGGAATGTATATTCGTTGAGAATTATGAAATATTTCTTTAAATGTTTGCCATTGCTTATCTACAGTCATACCTTTTAATCTAATTTCCCAATCTACCTTAGCCAACTCGCCCCTCATACCTATGTAATTGGCTTTAAGTTTAAGACTCTAGTTTCAGACTTAAGTACGTCACTCTCAAACTCAATGTGAAATTCTATCATATTAAGATCACTCTTCCCCAGAGGATCCTTTACTGTGAGGTTACTTATTAACCCGGTCTCATTACACAATACAAGATCTAAAATAGCCTGTTTCCCTTGTTGGTTCCATGACGTATTGTTCTAGGAAACATGAACTTGGCCTCCAGACTGCCTTTGCCAATTTGATTTCTCCAGTCTAAGAAGATTAAAGTCCCCATGATTATTGCATTACCTTTGTTACAAGCTCCTATTATTTCTTGATTAATACTCTGTCCAACGGTATAGCTACTGTTAGGGAGCCTATAAACTACTCCCACCAGTGTTTTTTGCCCCTTGTCATTTCTTATTTACACTCACACTGATTCTACTTCCTGATTTTCCGAGCCAAGATCTTTTCTCACCACTGTCCTTACGTCTTCCTTTATTATTAGGGTTACACCCCCTCCTTTTCCTTTCTACCTGTCTTTTCGAAACGTCAAGTACTGTGGAATATTTAGTTACCAACCATGGTTACCTTGCAACCACGTCTCTGTAATGGCTACTAGATCAAACCAATTTATTTCTATTTGTGCCACTAATTTGTCTCTCGTTACAAATGCATTCAGATAAACAGTCCTTAATTTTAACTTTTTACCATTTTTCCTGCTTTGACCTTATTCACCAATGCACTATTACTGTTAAATTCTCTCTTCCTTCCTGCCAGTCTGCTTATCTTTACCCAAATCACTACACTGCTCTGTTGCCTTGGCTTTTCTCTTCAGATTTCTAAATTTCCCCATACCTGATCCCTCCTTTAGTTTAAAGCCCTAATTATTCGATTGGCCAGGACACTGGTCCCAGCCTAGTTTAAGTGGAGCCCGTCCCAACAGACCAGCTCCCTCTTTCCCCAGTGCTTGTGCTAGTGCCCCATGAATCGAAACCAGTCTCCCACACCACTAAGAGCCATGCATTTAACTCTCTGATCTGTTTGTCCCTATGCCAATTTGCACGTGGCTCAGGTAGTAATCCAGAGATTATCATCTTTGAGGTTCTGCTTATTAATTTAGACCCTAGCTCCTCAAACTGTCTCAGCAGAACCTCATTCTTAGTTGTACCTATGTCGCATAAATGCGTACTTAAGTTCCCATCCTTAGGTGATCCAAAGAAAATGAAGCTAGTTAATGGGTATACTATCTTCAGTACTCCCATTGTACAGGATGTCACTCAAAATATTTGCCAAATAGAATCCCATATCCACTGCGTTGACAAGAGCCTGTGTTTCAGCAGCCAGAGTGGAAAATTGCCCAGGTATGCCCTGTCCACAAAATGCAGGACAAACCCGATCCAGCCAATTACTGGCCCATCAGTCTACTCTCAATCGTCAGCGAAGAGATGGAGGGTGTTGTCGACAGTACAATCAAGTGGCACTTACTCACCAATAACCTGCTCACCGAAGCTCAGTTTGGGTTCCGCCAGGACCACTCGGCTCCAGGCCTCAGTATAGCCTTGGTCCAAACATGGACAAAAGAGCTGAATTCCAGAGGTGAGGTGAGAGTGACTGCCCTTGACATCAAGGCAGCATTTGACCGAGTGTGGCATCAAGGAGCCCTAGTAAAATTAAAGTCAATGGGAGTCAGGGGAAAAACTCTCCAATGGCTAGAGTCATACCTAGCACAAAGGAAGATGGTTGTGGTTGTTGGAGGCCAATCATCTCAGCCCCAGGACATTGCTGCAGGAGTTTCTCAGGGTCGTGTCCTAGGCCCAACCATCTTCGGCTGCTTCATCAATGACCTTCACTCCATCGTAAGGTCAGAAGTTACGTGGATAGACTGGAGAAGCTGGGGTTGTTCTCCTTGGAACAGAGAAGGTTGCGAGGAGATTTGATAGAGGTATTCAAAATCATGAAGGGTCTAGACAGAGTAAATAGAGAGAAACTGTTCCCATTGGTGGAAGGGTCAAGAACCAGAGGACATAGATTTAAGGTGATTGACGAAAGAACTGAAGGTGACATGAGGAAAAACATTTTAACACAGCGAGTGGTTAGGATCTGGAATGTACTGCTCGAGGTGGTGGAGGCAGATTCAGTCATGGCCTTCAAAAGAAAACTGGATAAGTACTTGAAAAGACTCGATGCGCCGAATGGCCTCCTTCCGTGCTGTAACCTCTCTATGATACTATGTAGGGATGTTCGCTGATGATTGCACAGTGTTCAGTTCCATTCGCAACCCCTCAAATAATGAAGCAGTCCGTGCCTGCATGCAGCAAGACCTGGACAACATCCAGGCTTGGGCTGAATAGTGGAAAGTAACATTCGTGCCAGACAAGTGCCAGGCAATGACCACCTCCCCTTGACATTCAACGGCATTACCATCGCCAAATCCCCCACCATCAACATCCTGGGGGGGGGGGTCACCATTGACCGGAAACTTAACTGGAGCAGCCACATAAATACTGTGGCTACAAAAGCAGGTCAGAGGCTGGGTATTTTGCAGTGAGTGACTCACCTCCTGACTCCCCAAAGCCTTTCCACCATCTACAAGGCACAAGTCAGGAGTGTGATGGAATACTCTCCACTTGCCTGGATGAGTACAGGTCCAACACTCGAGAAGCTCGACACCATCCAGGACAAAGTAGCTCGCTTGATTGGCAGCCTATCCACCACCCTTAACATTCACTCCCTCTAACACTGCAGCACCGTAGTAGGCCATTCAGCTCCTCGTGCCTGCTCCGCCATTTGATAAGATCATGGCTGATCTGTGATCTAACTCCATATACCTGCCTTTGGCCCATATCCCTTAATACCTTTGGTTGATAAAAAGCTATCTATCTCAGATTTAAATTTAGCAATTGGGCTAGTATCAATTGCCCTTTGCGGAAGAGAGTTCCAAACTTCTACCACCCTTTGTGTGTAGAAATGTTTTCTAATCTCACTCCTGAATGGTCTGGCTCTAATTTTTAGACTGTGCCCCCTACTCCTAGAATCCCCAACCAGCGGAAATAGTTTCTCTCCATCCACCCTATCTGTTCCACTTAATATCTTATAAACTTCGATCAGATCACCCCTTAACCTTCGAAACTCCAGAGAATACAACCCCAATTTGTGTCATCTCTCCTCGTAGCTTAACCCCTGAAGTCCGGGTATCATTCTAGTAAACCTACGCTGCACTCCCTCCAAGGCCAGTATGTCCTTCCGAAGGTGCGGTGCCCAGAACTGCTCAAAGTACTCCAGGTGCGGTCTAACCAGGGTTTTGTATAGCTGCTTCATAACTTCTGCCCCCTTGTACTCCAGTCCTCTAGATATGAAGGCCAGCATTCCATTAGCCTTATTGATTATTTTCTGCACCTGTTCATGACACTTCAATGATCTACGTACCTGAACCCCTCGGTCCCTTTGGACATCCACTGTTTTTAACTTTTTACCATTTAGAAAGTACCCTGTTCTATCCTTTCTTGATCCAAAGTGGATGACCTCACATTTGTCTACATTGAATTCCATTTGCCACAGTTTTGCCCATTCACCTAATCTATCAATATCGCTTTGTAATTTTATGCTTTCATCTACACTGCTTACAATGCCACCAATCTTTGTGTCATCGGCAAACTTAGATATGAGACTTTCTATGCCTTCATCTAAGTCGTTAATAAAGTGAATAATTGAGGCCCCAGGACAGATCCCTGCGGGACTCCACTAGTCACATCCTGCCAATGTGAGTACCTACCCATTATCCCTACTCTCTGTCGCCTTTTGTTCAGCCAACTTCCTAACCAAGTCCGTACTTTTCCCTCGATTCCATGGGCTTCTATCTTAGCTAACAGTCTCTTATGTGGGACCTTATCAAATGTCTTCTGGAAGTCCATATAAATAACATCCATTGACATTCCCCTGTCCACTACTTTAGTCACCTCTTCAAAAAATTCAATCAGGTTTGTCAGACACGACCTACCTTTCACAAATCCATGCTGGCTCTCTCTGATGAACTGAAAATTCGAGGTGTTCAGTCACCCTATCCTTAATTATAGACTCCAGCATTTTCCCCACAACAGATGTTAGGCTAACTGGTCTATAATTCCCTGGTTTCCCTCTCCTTTCGTAAAAAGCGGAGTGACATGTGCAATTTTCCAATCCAGAGAACTTTGAAAGATTATAGTTAGGGCATCTGCAATGTGCTCACCTACTTCCTTTAAAACCCTGGGATGGAAACCATCTGGTCCTGGAGGTTTGTCACTCTTTAGTGCTATTATTTCCTTCATTACTGTTGCTTTACTTATATTAATTTTATCGAGTCCCTGTCCCTGATTCAATATTAGTTTTCTTGGGATTTCTGGCATGCTATCCTCTTTTTCTACTGTAAATACTGACGCAAAGTAATCGTTCAACATGTCCGCCATTTCCCCATTGTCAATGACAATATCCCCACTTTCAGTTTTTAAGGGGCCAACACTGCTCCTGACCACCCTCTTTTTCCTAATGTAAATATGAAGTATAAAAGGCTTCTTCGACAGCACCTACCAAACCCACGACCTCTACCACCTAGAAGGACAAGGGCAGCAGGTGCATGGGAACAACACCAGCTGCAAGTCACACACAATCCCGACTTGGAAATATATCGCCGTTCCTTCATCGTCACTGGGTCAAAATCCTGGAACACCCTACTTAACAGCACTGTGGGAGAACCTTCACCACACGGACTGCAGCAGTTCAAGGCGGCGGCTCACCACCACCGTCTCAAGGGCAATTCGGGATGCACAATAAATGCTGGCCTTGCCAGCGACGCCCACATCCCATGAATGAATTAAAGTAGTTTTAACAACCCTCTTTATTTTCTTAGCTTCCCAAGCTAAAAGGGCAACATTTCCCATTCTCACCCATAAGAAACGCTATGAAACCAGCTGCACTAGAATACCCATCAGGAAGATTAGCATGTGAAGCAACAGTAAACATAAGAACATAAGAAATTGGAGCAGGAGTAGGCCAATCGGCCCCTCGAGCCTGCTCCGCCATTCAATAAGATCATGGCTGATCTGATCCCAACCACAAATCTAAAGAACACAAGAAGTCGGAGCAGGACCCGGCCACACAGCCCCTGGGCCCTCTCCGCCACCCACAGGGCATTGACCGATCCGAACTCAGCTTCATGTCCAATTTCCTGCCCGCTCCCCATAACCCCTAATTCCCTTTACTTCTAGGAAACTGTCTATTTCTGTTTTAAATTTATCTAATGATGTAGCTTCCACAGCTTCCTGGGGCAGCAAATTCCACAGACCTACTACCCTCTGAGTGAAGAAGTTTCTCCTCATCTCAGTTTTGAAAGAGCAGCCCCTTATTCTAAGATTATGCCCCCTAGTTCTAGTTTCACCCATCTTTGGGAACATCCTTACTGCATCCACCCGATCAAGACCCTTCACAATCTTATATGTTTCAATAAGATCGCCTCTCATTCTTCTGAACTCCAATGAGTAGAGTCCCAATCTACTCAACCTCTCCTCATATGTCCGCCCCCTTCTAGCTTCATTTTCTTTGGGTAATCTAAGGGTGGGAACTTAAGTACGCATTTATCTATATTTAATTTTCGTAATGTTTTCTTTGCCCGTAAAACATTCTGTACTACGGAATGTTTCATTGAGGTACTTAACTCCAACACATCAAAACTAGCATCATGTCTAGTCTGAGTGCACAACCAGTTCAACTGACCAATCAAGCTTCGTAATTGCTCTGTCTCTTAACATATAAAGATCACCTTTCTGTGATGACCTCGTCTGATTCACCGGGACGGCGGTAACTCTCTCTAAGCAGGACTGTTGATTTAAAGTTATACCAGACCCACTCTGTCTAATATCTAAACCAATGTATTTAAAAGCCCCACAGGCCTGACTCCCAATTTTAAATTCTACTCTAATCTTATTAATGATGAATTTCTCAAATTCCGCAGTACCACCCCATAAGAAATAGTCAATATGCATCATGAAAATAATAAAACACTGTGGGATCTGATTTTAGTTGAACACAACCTATTTTCAACAAAACAGAACTCACCGAAAAATACCATACCCCGGTACCATTCAGGCCATAGACATTTGTTTAATTTCCATAGTTTTCCTTCCGCACCTGCTGCCTCTTTAGGCAGTTTCAGAAATATTTCTCTCTGAAAAGTTTCGCCCTGCAGAAATGCGCTTTTATGTCAATTGACCAACACTCCCATGAATATGTTGCCAAAAGAGCCAACAGGATTTTTAAGATTACCTTTACAGCAGTGGGAGAATCCACTCAAACATCTGTATCACCCAGTTTCTCTTCAAAATCCCTCGCTACCAACCTCGCTTTAGCCTTATAAGTCCCAATGGAAGGACTTTTTCAGTACAAACCCATTTATGCGACAAAGCTGGTTGACCCTGATCTGTTACCTCAGAATAAACTCCAAATTCTTTCCAACTATCAAACTCCCTTTTGTTTTGCCTCTCTTACTCATTTATCCTCAAGTTTACTGGCAGGCACCAAAACTTCATGATCATGAGGACTTCTGCTTCTAGTTCTGTTATGTGTCTCTTCTGTGGTCTTTGTTTCCTTGTCTGACCTAGTCAATCTACATCTTCTACTTCCACTTCTAGGTCTGCAGGGATTACTACTGCAAGATCTCCCTCTTTCATCTCTCATTCACAATCGTTTTCTGACGTGAGATTCACTTCTGGCCTCCCTGTCACTACTTGTACTCCACTTTCGTACTCTCCACTCCTTTACCCCATTCTGCCAGTCCATGGACCTCGTTTCATGGCCATCATCCTGAACATTCAACCAAGATTTAAACCTACCAGTAGCTTTGTCTGCATGTCCCCAAAATTGTTGCATTCCTCCATTCATTAGTCCCTTCTGGAACATATGTCACCCCTGTACCCACTTTGGGCAATTGTTCTGTAAATGTGATAGCTCTGTCATGTGTTTCTTGATCACTGACATTACCACTGTCCAGCCCTTGATCTACTTTAGTCTGTTTCTCAGGGACCTCATCAAAAAAATCACGAACATCTGAGGCACAAGATGCCTCGTTTACTTCTATCAACTGCTCAGAGTCTGAGGTTTTGTAATTAATTGCTATTAATCGTGAGGAGTGAACCGTAACAGTTTGATTGCCATGTTGGACAAGTACTGTCTTGCCTTCACAACCTATTACCTTACCTGGGCCGTTCCATTCCCTATGACCCCCCTCTTTTATAATATACCAAATCTCCTGAATTGAACTGTCTCAGATGGTCTAATACGATGCCTCAGTGCTCTATGAATTTTCTCTGATACCTCAGCCTTGATAAAAGCCTGTCTCTCCCTGCATGCATAGCATTTAAATGCTCATGAAAAAATGGGACTGATTGTAGTCCCTTCTAGAGCTGGAGGATTATCACAAAGAACAGAAGGTAATTTGGGATTGTGCCCATAAACTGGTTGGTAAAGACTATATCCTCCAACCATCTGAAATGAATTCCTTGCATGAACTGCCCATGCTAGGGCAGTTGACAATTTACACTCTGTTCGATCAGCCAAAATTTTATGCACCATGCTATCAATCACAAGCACGATTCCTTTCAAAAAGACCAATGCTAAAAGGGCTCTCAGCTGCTGTATTCATGACAATTATATATCCCACATGGCAGATTGGTCAAAAAAAAGTAAAGGCCCTTGGGATCCAAGGGAATGTGGCAAATTGGATCCAAAATTGGCTCAGTGGCAGGAAGCAAAGGGTAATGGTCGACGGGTGTTTGAGACTGGAAGGCTGTTTCCAGTGGGGTGCCGCAGGGCTCGGTACTAGGTCCTTTGCTTTTTGTGGTATACATTAACGATTTGGACTTAAAAGTAGGGGGCATGATTAAGAAATTTGCGGATGACACAAAGATAGACCGTGTGGTTGATAGTGAGAAGGAAAGCTGTAGACTACAGGAAGGTATCAATGGACTGGTCAGATGGGCAGAAAAGTGGCAAATGGAGTTCAATCCGGAGAAGTGCAAGGTAATGCATTTGGGGAGAGCAAACAAGGCAAGGGAATACACAATAAATGGGAGGATACGGAGAGGTGTAGAGGAAGTGAGGGACCTTGGAGTGCATGTCCACAGATCCCTGAAGGTAGCAGGACAGATAGGGAAGGTGGTTAAGGCATATGAAATGCTTTCCTTTATTAGCCGAGGCATAGACTATAAGAGCAGGAATGTTATGCTGGAACTGTATAAAACACTAGTTAGGCCACAGCTTGAGTACTGTGTACAGTTCTGGTCACCACATTTCAGGAAGGATGTAATTGCACTAGAGATGGTGCAGAGGAGATTTACGAGGATGTTGCCAGGACTGGAGAATTTTAGCTATGATGACAGATTGGATAGTCTGGGGTTGTTTTCCTTGGAACAGAGGAGGCTGAGGGGTGATTTGATTGAGATGTACAAAATTATGAGGGGCCTAGATCGAGTGGATAGGAAGGACCTATTTCCCTTACTGGAGGAGTCAATAACCAGAGGGCATAGAGTTAAAGTGATTGGTAGAAGGATCAGAGCGGAAATGAGGAAATTTTTTTTCACCCAGAGGGTGGTGGGGGTCTGGAACTCACTGCCTGAGAGGGTGGTAGAGGCAGAAACCCTCAACTCATTTTAAAAATATCTGGATGTGCACCTGAAGAGCCGAATCTGCAGGGCTACGGACCAAATGGGGGAAAGTGGGATTAGGCTGGGTGACTCGTTTCTCAGCCGGTGCGGACACAATGGGCTGAATGGCCTCCTTCTGTGCCGTAAATTTTCTATGATATTCAAATTCTCACACATATCTCGGAACTCCATGTTAGCAAATTCACCTCCATTGTCGGACAAAAACTTTGCTGGTTTCCCAAGTCCAACCCCTATCCATTTTGTCCATAGTTTTACCTAGAATAACCTTCTTCTCCTTACTATATGTTAGTGTAGAAGCACTCAATCTCAGAGCCAGGTCAATGAAATGTAAGATGAAAATATTTGTCTTTGTCCCATACCTTGTTAAAGTCACGTGCTAATGGAAGACTTACAATAGGACGTGGGGGCATCCATCTAGACTTACAGATGTCACAGTTCTCACTAATCTTTTCTACTAGCCTCGTATACTCATCAACTACACCTGCATCTTTTAGCAGGATTTTTAATCGTCGACAAGTAGCGGGGGCAAATTGTCTATGTAACTTTAAGACAGTTTGGTTTTTTCTCTCTTTTCCTTATCGCTTGATGCCATTAATACTTGTCTAACACGCTGATGAGAAACATCAGGTTTTATTAAGGGGATACAGTAATGCCCTGACTGGGTAAACTGCAAATCAACCTATTTCCCAAAAATGATTGCCTCATCATGCTCCATGTCAAGTTTCCTTTTTGCCTTTTTCATGGAAGGTTTACCCAAAAGCATCTGTATCTCACTAGAGGGTACACTCACACTTATAAAATGGCTTACTCCAGATATTTGGAATTACCACTCTCGAGTAACTTCAAAGTGTGGTCATCTCCAAACTTAAAACATGTAGAATTTTTATATTCCTTAACCTGGCTTTGATCCTGACAACTTAGTGAATCAAGGTAACATTTTAACCAGTCTACCTTGCATACAATTGAAGTATATGCTCGAACACTGCACAATTAAAGGAATCTGCAACTAATACATTCATCACGGGATTAAAATTCCTTGTGATCAGTATAATCTGTTCATATTCATTATTATCTTCATCCTCTTCCTTAGAACTACTTTCTTCATGCGTCTTTACAAAGACCCTGCGTCTTCGCTCCGGGCAATTTGCCTCAATGATATTTAGAATCACATCTAAAGCATCTAGTGATTTTTCCTTGGGCATTCCTGGAATTCAGTCGTCCGTTATTACTGATAATATAACTGGATTTGCTGTACCTGCTTTTATCACCAATCTGGCTGTCTTTACTCCTTCCGTCATATTGACGCCCCTGCGTCCAGTCTCTTGAAAATTTTGAAATCTGGTTTGGCGCCTGCGTTTAATATCTGGAATATTTTGAAACCTGATGACCATCGAATCTTCTACTCTGTGTCACAGCGGAAGGCCTAATTTCTTCCATGAAGGCCTAAGGGAATGACTGTTCCCCAGGAATTTTTTTTAAGGCAGCAGACATTTGATCCAACAGAGTCTCCTTTTCCAAGAACAGGATGCCAGTTAGGGCCAGTTGCCTGTCCATGAGACAACTTAGCACAATCTAGTAATTTAAGTAATCCCTGTCCAGGGATTCCCGATTGGAGCTTTGTCAACCTTTTGTACAATTTGTTAAAGTCCATGATATACTCTTCCAATGAATGATTGTCCCATTTTCCAAAATCTATCAAATGCTGACCAGGCCTCATAGGCATTTAACAGGTAATCTTTCTTGTAGATTTGATCCAGAAATTCTATTAGAAAGTTAAAATCGTCATCATTATCCAAAAGATCTGCAGCCATCTCAAAAAAAATCCCTTATTTCCGATTTTACTTAGTTTAGGAAGCGACAATGCCAAGGCCATGCCTTGCTTTCTCTTTGGTAGAGTAGTAACCAGTGTCCACATATCAACCTCACTCTTCCACTGGTCATACGGTTCAAACTCCGAGAACATCGGAGGGAAATTGTACCTCGACGATTTAAAACTTGCTTTCAGCCATTTTCCACAATGGCCACTAGGCTTTCAATTCGACATTAGAAACCTGCAGCACAACCTCCCCCTTTAGGCAACCATCCTCTGCTACCATGTAATAAACTGGAGAGTCCGGTGGTGAAGGATAGAAAACCAGAGCCTGGTCTTCAATTGCTTCCAAGCCTTTATTCACAGAGATCCACATTACCCACCACATCCCAGATAAGCTCTCATATAAATGGATGCAAGAGCATTCCCAATTGAAACGCACCACCTGAATACAATTAACATCTGGGCTATTAATTGTTGAAAGAATCTCATCAGGATGGCCCCAACACAAACAGCACTTGATAAACACCAGAAGTTGTCTAGGGTATGAATGTATGAGAATGATGGAGTCAGTTGTCCACTATTTGAGTAAAGTACTGAGGGAGTTAAAAAAAAATCCCACGGCCCTATCGGACGATAGGCAGAGGAGTTGTCAGTGTCCTGGCCAACATTTATCCCTCAACCACCACCAAATAACACCCAGGTTAACTGGTCAATCATCTCAATGCTGATTATGGGTCTTTGTTGTGTGCAAGTTGACAGTCGTATTTGCCTACATAACTAAGATCACACTTCAAAAATAATTCATTGCCTGTGAAGCGCTCTGGGACACTGAGGACGCGAAAGACGGAATCCAGAAACAATAAACAAGTCTCTTGTCCATGCTATCCCAGATTACAAGATCGCACTACAGTTCAAAGGAAGCACGGGTTTGCTTACAGATGCTGGCTTTCGTGATGTCCATGAGAAAGGGCCACCAGGCAACATTTGCTTCTTACCTGTCCATGTTACGAATCTGGTTGTGTAGAGCCAAGAAGGAGACGGGTGAATCAATGGCCTCTCGACTCTTGGCACACAGCCGCACCACCTTCAGGCCTGTATGGTGGATCTTCTCAGTCAGCTGGTCCACTGCAATGTTACTTGGAGCACACACCAGGACAGGGCTACATGATGAAGAACAGCACATTAGAAACCTGCAGCACAAGATCACCCAACAGGACACCAATTATTTAAAAGTTATTGTTAAGTGGATCCCAGTACGATTTCATACAACCACCTTAATATGCATTTTACTGATGCACCAGATTTAATGTAAAGAACATATGAATTTATAGGAATAGGAAATGGTCATTAGTTTCAACAAGCCCACCCGTTCTTGACTACAGGCCAGTCCTTTTAACCGCGGTGATGGGGGAGCTTTTAGAAACGATAATCTGGGACAAAATTAACAGTTACTTGGACAAGTGTGGATTTATAAAGGAAAGCCAGCACGGATTTGTTAAAGGAAAATCGTGTTTAACTAACCTGATAGAGTTTTTTGATGAAGTAACAGAGAGGGTAGATGAGGGCAAGGCGGTTGATGTGTATATGGACTTCTAAAAGGCGTTTGATAAAGTGCCACATAATAGGCTTGTCATCAATGTTGAAGCCCATGGAATAAAAGGGGCAGTGGCAGCATGGATACGAAATTGGCTAAGAGACAGGAAACAGAGAGTAGTGGTGAACGGTTGTTTTTCGGACTGGAGGGAGGTGTACAGTGGTGTTCCCCAAGGGTCGGTACTAGGACCACTGCTTTTCTTGATATATATTAATGACTTGGACTTGGGTGTACAGGGCACAATTTCCAAATTTGCAGATGAAACAAAACTTGGAAGTGTAGTGAACAGTGAGGAGGATAGTGATAGACTGCAAGAGGACAGAGACAGGTTTGTGGAATGGGCGGATACATGGCAGATGAAATTTAACACAGAGAAGTGGGAAGTGATTCATTATGGTACGAAGAACGAGGAGAGGCAATAAAAACTGAAGGGCACAATTTTAAAGGGGGTGCAGGAACAGAGAGACCTGGGGATATATGTGCACAGGTTGTTGAAGGTGGCAGGGCATGTTGAGAAAGCGGTTGAAATGCATACGAGATCCTGGGCTTTATAAATAGAGGTATAGAGTACAAAAGTAAGGAGGTCATGATTAACCTTTATAAAACACTGGTTCGGCTACAACTGGTGAACTGTGTCCATTTCTGGGCACCGCACTTTAGGAAGGATGTGAAGGCCTTAGAGAGGTTTGCAGAAAAGATTTACTAGAATGAATAAATCTTACATGGATAGACTGGAGAAGCTGGGGCTGTTCTCCTTAGAACAGAGAAGTTTGAGAGATATGATAGAGATGTACAAAATCATGAAGGGTCCAGACAGAGTAGAGAGAGAGAGAGAGAGAGAGAGAGAGAGAGAGAGAGAGAGAGAGAGAGAGAGAGAAACTGTTCCCAATGGCAGAAGGGTCAAGAACCAGAGGACACAGATTTAAGGTGATGGGCAAAAGAACCAAAGGCAACATGAGGAAAAACTTTTTTAGGCAGCGAGTGGTTATAATCTGGAATGCACTGCCTGGAAGGGTGGTGGAGGCAGATTCAATCGTGGCTTTCAAAAGGGAAATGGATAAGTACTTGAAGGGAAAGAATCTGCAGGGCTACGGGGAAAAGGCGGGGGAGTGGGACTAACTAGATTGCTCTTGCAGAGAGCGGCGCGGGCTCGACAGGCCAAATGGCCTCCTTCTGTGCTGTAACCATTCCATGACTCTAAGCTTGGTAGGTTGTTACATAAGGTTAAATCTCACGGGATCCAAGTGAGGTAGCCAACTGGATACAAAATTGGATTGACAGAAGACAGAGGGTGGTTGTAGAGGGTTGTTTTTCAAACTGGAGGCCTGTGACCAGTGGTGTGCCTCAGGGATCGGTGCTGGGTCCGCTGTTATTTGTTATTTATATTAATGATTTGGATGAGAATTTAGGAGGCATGGTTAGTAAGTTTGCAGATGACACCAAGATTGGTGGCATTGTGGACAGTGAAGGAGGTTATCTAGGATTGCAACGGGATCTTGATAAATTGGGCCAGTGGGCCGATGAATGGCAGATGGAGTTTAATTTAGATAAATGTGAGGTGATGCATTTTGGTAGATCGAATCGGGCCAGGACCTACTCCGTTAATGGTAGGGTGTTGGGGAGAGTTATAGAACAAAGAGATCTCGGAGTACAGGTTCATAGCTCCTTGAAAGTGGAGTCACAGGTGGATAGGGTGGTGAAGAAGGCATTCAGCATGCTTGGTTTCATTGGTCAGAACATTGAATACAGGAGTTGGGATGTCTTGGTGAAGTTGTACAAGACATTAGTAAGGCCACACTTGGAATACTGTGTACAGTTCTGGTCACCCTATTATAGAAAGGATATTATTAAACTAGAAAGAGTGCAGAAAAGATTTACTAGGATGCTACCGGGACTTGATGGTTTGACTTATAGGGAGACGTTGGATAGACTGGGACTTTTTTCCCTGGAGAGTAGGAGGTTTAGGGGTGATCTTATAGAAGTCTATAAAATAATGAGGGGCATAGATAAGGTAGATAGTCAAAATCTTTTCCCAAAGGTAGGGGAGTCTATAACGAGGGGGCATAGATTTAAGGTGAGAGGGGAGAGATACAAAAGGGTCCAGAGGGGCAATTTTTTCACTCAAAGGGTGGTGAGTGTCTGGAACGAGCTGCCAGAGGCAGTAGCAGAGGCGGGTACAATTTTGTCTTTTAAAAAGCATTTGGACAGTTACATGGGTAAGATGGGTATAGAGGGATATGGGCCAAGTGCAGGCAATTAGCTCTAGTTTAGTGGTATAAACTGGGCGACATGGACATGTTGGGCCGAAGGGCCTGTTTCCATGTTGTCAACTTCTATGATTCTATGCTCACTCCTTTTTGACTGCCCTAAACACATCGCAATACATCTTAGGCTAAGGAGAAATTCAGACCTTCACACTAATTGAAGGAAACCATGGAATGGCTTACACAAACCACCAGTTTCCTAAATGTGACTTTTTAAAAAATGGACTCCCATGAAGGCATTATATTCTCTCATGATCAACTGATCATGAATCAGTGAGAATTGTCATTTGTTAGACACAGTACGACTCTACCTAAGACTTTACTAAAACCGATGCACTGGTATGGGGAAATATACACAGGAACCCAGGCGACATTAATAATTATATTCAGATTCATGACGCAAAAAAAACAACTGGTGGAAGCAAGAACTAGTTAGGTTAAGTATTGAGGAGAACAAGGGATCTCACTATGACTGCAAACCTAATGGGGGAAAAGGGGGTGTGGGTAAAGACTATATTTAAAACTTTAGGTGTGTTAAAGGGGGTGAAATTTTCTGTTGTCACTGTTTAGTTGCAATTCTAGCTCTTGGATATCCAAAACATATGGAAATCTTAACCACTACTCCAGAGAGTCTCCATTCGGGGCTGTAAAATGGACATCAATCTCCTGAGCAGTTTGGAGTTTCACTGGTGACACCAGGAGCCTCAACCATAACATTTCACTCCTATAGCAACTCTCCAACGTTTAAAAAACAGAACAGCTCTTGTGGGACGGAGTCGAGGAGTCAATCATGAACTAATCGCCATTGCAAAGCCTTGTGTTTAATAAAATATACATACTCAAAGATACATTAACTATAAAAACTTGCATTTATACAGCACTGTAACATAAAGCTTCACAAGGCACTTCACAAACAGAAAGACAGGGAAATGGACATAAAATCATGGAGGGAGAGTCTGCGGCATTGAACCAAAGCCTAGTGAAAAATGTGGATACGGAGAAGACTTTTAAAAGAGAAAATGGAGAGGCACAGGAGTTTGGACAGTATAGGAGAGGTGATGGTGGATGGGTAGTCCATCAAATACTGCAGAGGTTGAGGACAAGGAGAGATAAAACAGCAGTCAGAGGAGGCTTTTGTGACTTTGGCTAACTCCACGCAGTGATCAGGACAGAAACTAGACTGGAACTGCGCTGAAACTAGAATGCATTTATAAAATTACAGCTGTACCAGCACAGACACGATGGGCCGAATGGCCTCCTTCTATGCCATAAATTTTCTACGTTTCTATGTACCATAAAACATTTTCCCCATTGTGCAATGCTAACCGAAGAGACTGCTTACCCATTGCCCTGTCTGGCCAGGTGATACACTACAGTAGCAGAAGTGACAGTCTTGCCTGTGCCAGGAGGGCCCTGGATCAGACTGAGAGGGCGCTGGAGAACTGTCTTCACAGCATAAACCTGTTCGAAAGATTAAAGAAGGCTCTAATCAGAGATGACAATCTTCCAACAGTCACTTTGTAGCTGTGCCAATGTACATCACTGCACTGTAACTAATAATTACATTTCCACTTTCAGTACTTCATTGACAGAAGCAGATCCTTCAAAACTGCTGGAACCCAAACAGTTTGTGAGCAGCGTTTAGATTGTAT
Organism: Heptranchias perlo; assembly: GCF_035084215.1. NCBI lineage: Eukaryota > Metazoa > Chordata > Chondrichthyes > Hexanchiformes > Hexanchidae > Heptranchias > Heptranchias perlo. The sequence goes on from NC_090353.1 coordinate 38,145,902, forward strand.
CGAACGGTTTACATCCACTAAGTGCTTAACATTTCACTCCGAGCAATGTAATCTCAGCAGCAGAAGCACAGTATTTACCTACGATTAAATGTGCTAAAGATACTCTGATATAAACACACAGTTCATAAACAGATTTAAACACTCACATACACTATAGCTCGAAGTATGCTACTGTACAACGTGACTCATTCATAGCAATACATCTGTAAAGAGCTCTACAGTGGAGAGTTTCACTGGCAGATTCTAGTACACAGAACAATTAACAGATTAAAGCCTGCAATGTGGAGTAGGGTGGAAAACTATTATACTCATGTTGTACCATCAGCAAAACATTGAGGCCACACAACTGTCAGGTGCATGGACAGGTCAGATCATTTCCTGTACACCTGTTTCAATGCTAACAGATACCTATCAGTGTACAATTTTTCAATCAGAGGCAGGAAGGTGCCATTTGCTTCATTGTTTTGCTTACAACAGCCTCCATTGTGGCGGCAGCGCTAAAGTAAACAAGATGGTGTTGCTGCCTCCAGGGACTGTGTGGGTCACCTGAGGCAGGGGGCACTGGTACCTCCAGAGACTGCAACAGCATCACAGGGTAGACATGCTGCCAATCTTGTGGTCACCGGTGGGCTTAATGGTTTATTGTGTGCATACAGACTAACAATGCAGTGTTTCTCTTGTTTGCCTCTGTACTTGTCCCAATCCCAGCCGAGGGTACATCAGCAGGCAACAAAGGCTACAAATCAGGACTTGGTAAAATTTGCTTCCCTCCTTCTTGTTCTAGAATGTGCCCTGCAAAGTAAAGGAGGCTTACCACACAGTACCGAGACTTCCCAGAATATTGTACAGCTAGCATCTCGTTGCAGGAGAGTGATTAAGCAAATCCACCAGCTTCTCAAGGGATAACAGTGCCAATGGATTTGTTTTATCTACAGGTCAAGCACAGTCAGCAGTCAGGCACCTCTGCCCCTCCTCTCCCCAGCTATGTTTGCTGCACTTTCCAAGTGGATCAGGTTTACAAGTGCAGTCTGCAGCAAGTCCGATTGCGAGATCACACCTTGGATTTGATGAGGTCACTGAGCTGATACTGACGCTGGGATGTATACAGTTAGTGCTCACTTTCAGAACAAGTCCACTTTGATGAGAAGTCACTTACCAAGTCAGATATAAAATTAAACACATTAAGTCACTCAAATTGCCTACCTGCGAGTGATTGAGGTCAGGCAAACCATGGGCAGTGAAGCGTTTGGGCAGCTGGCATTTAATAATCACATCTTCCACCTCGTGGCCAAGCAGTTTGTGGTAAATGTAGCCGGAGACAGAAGTCTCATCCACAGCGAAGGTTTTCAGCGCACTCTGCATTCTGTAAGGGGCAAGAGGCATGGGTCAGCTTTTTAACCTACCGCAGCGGGTCAGAATACAAGCTCCCGCTGCAGTGAACTGAATAAGTAGCCAGGCAGCCAACAGCCACAAGAAAATAGCAAATTGTCACCACAGCAACCATGGCTATCCCATCACAAACCGTTGGCCTACCCCCAGAGACCCCCATCATGGTTGGTTCAACCCATATGAACCCCTGATAACTGCACAGAGTCCCCATTGAATTCTAATAATCACAACTGGACTGTGATATGCCAACATCAAGTATTTAGTGGTGTCCAACTGGTCACTCTGCCTTTAGTTTCTTTCGTCAGCCCCTCACTCTGTGTACAAAGAGCAAGTGATGTTTAAACTATTAAAAGCTCCCCCAATGGCTCCATACGTTTGTCAAGTGAGCAGCTTATCCCTGTCCCAGGAAGCTTCCAGCTTGGGTTTCTGCTCCTGGAAAGGACTCTAATCAAATACCAAATTTGGCTTTCGATGCTGTCAGGTCGTGAAGGAAAACAAACCACCAGATGGTCAAGAGATCACTGTTCATACCATATCTAAGGATTGAAAATATTTAATATCTTAATTGCCTGACCGTTGAGAAGTATCTGCTTGATCTTTGAATGAGCCTGATTCAACAAAGAAATAATGGATATACAATAGGGCAGCAACCCTTGGGTTCCTGGTTCACGAGTCGACCAATGGGGGCTCCATGGAGTCACCATGTAACGCTTCATTAGAGATCCTCAAGTCAAAAGCTAGAGAACAATGTTTTCGTATCTCTTGTTTTCAAAAAGTTTGTGTTGTACATTATACCTCTAGCTTCTTGCTGTGTTTTCTACTTCTGTGTAATTACCTAATTTGCAAGTAAATCTGACCATTAGTTTTAGCCTGAACGTAATGCTCTGTGATATTTCCTGGTCTTTCCGAAAAGACAAAAATGGGTGGTCCTATGTGCTCTCCAGTGTCTTAAGACCATTGTATTACATTTACATTTCCAATAAATTTTGAAATTTCTTCAGAGGAAAAACAGAAATAAACAGCACAAATTGACAACTGTTATTTGACCTGGAAAAAAGCTGGGGGGTGGGGGAAGACGGATGGACTCTAGTGAAGGAATGTACCATTAATACCACAGGGAAATCGATCAGGTCATACGAATAATAAAATGACAACAAACATTTGAAAGGGAGGCTATTTCCCGGGAAGGATGGCAAAATAAAGATATAGAATGGCTAATAGATATTTTACAAATTCTATGTGCATGGAAAAGTTTAAAGGGATGTGCAAAGTCTACTCTTTCCTCACCCGTGCCTGCAACAAACATATCAACAGGACGCGTGATGGGCAGCTATGGTAACAGATTCTTACACCGCGACCCTGACCAGCATAGCGTGGTTCGGTTAAGCTATATCAGACGCCATCTATGGTTTTCACCCCTCACTTCCTGGAACGTTAGACACTTAGTCCTCACTTTTTCTGATCAGTTTCATATCTATTTCACATTCAATGTTACACTTACGCAAAATGTCACTGTCTGCACAAGACAGCAATACCAGCAACACTGGCGCATTATATTCAATTTTCGCGCTGCAATACTTTGAATCACTCAGATCTGATATTTCTCTGAAACCTAGAGAATTGAACTCTACTTAAAAAGGAAAGATTTTTAGGACTATGGGGAAAGAGCAGGGAGTGGGATTAATTTGTAGCTCTTTCAGAGAGCCAGCACAGGCACGATGGGCTGAATGGCCTCCTTCTGTGTTGTAAGATTCTATGATTCTTTACTAGTGAGGCACTGCAATTTCAACAAGGAACCTTTATTACAACACAGCACAAACCCTGCATTCACTTGAAATTATTAGACATACGTTTTACATGTTCAAAGGTTGCATCTCGCAGATTAAAATAATTCACAACTGCAGCTGAGATTAGGTGAAACACCCACTGCTAATGCACACACATAAACTGAAGTTTAACGCCACAGCCCGGGCCCTTACACCCACAGCCCGGGGCTCTATTCTTCAACAACTGCAGATCCAAAAACTGGATGCCTCTCATTATTACTGATCTGTCTGTAACACCATACTTACTTTCACATTTTTTCATATTTTTAAAAACAGTTGAACCCCCTTCGATAAACCAAGCACGTGTTGAGTACCTGTTGGCTACGATATTCATCCATGACGTACCTGAGATTGCACTGGCCACGTGGATTGTTGGATAGATCAAACCATGATCCGACCTGAACCCCCACATGCACTTGTTACTGTGGGGGCCTTGGTGCTGGCAACATTCCCTGAGGATAGTCTTTAGACAGAAAATAAAGGTTGATAATGCTACAGATTAAGAGGCAAGGTTGGGGAAACTGGCAGCTTACCTGTCAAATGAAGTTGATTTCCAGACAAAATCCACCTGGAAGTTGTGAGTGACTTCAACTGGAGCACCAACACTGCTGCGGAGTTCAATAGCGATCTCATCCCCATAATCTGCACAGGTAGGTTAGAGACACAACTCTCAGCCCGACAAGTCAGGCCCAACAATGTTACTCTCATAACATCCTGCAGCTATCTTTAAACACTCCAGAATTAGCTAAATCAAGTAACTTTTAAACATATTTATGTGCACACTAAAACTGTCACAACGGTCCACTGAACCATTGTGCTCTTTAACTGCATTTCCAGTTTTGTCCTCTGTGTGAAGTTTAAGAAAACCCTTGAGAATTAAAATATATTTAAGAGAGGAGAGGAGGACTATTTTATACACATCAGTTGGCTCTAAGCTGCACAGTCAGGTCTGCCCACGGAGCATTTATCTGGGATCACACGACAACGGCAGTACCACAGGATATTGGGAAGGAGATTAAAAGCAAGATGAGATATTATAATAAATAAAAGTATTAGAGATGTCAGTTAAGCTAAATTAGGATAAAATACCAGGACCTGATGGAATATAGCAACAACAACTTGCAATTATACAGTGCTTTTAATGTAGTAAAATGTCCCAAGGCACTTTACAGGAGCATTATCAAACAAAATTTGACACCAAGCCACATAAGGAGGTTTTAGGACAGGTGACCAAAAGCTTGGTCAAAGAGGTAGGTCCTCAGGAGCGTCTTAAAGGAGGAGAGAGGGAGAGAGGCAGAGAGGTTTAGGGAGGGAATTCCAGAGCTTAGGGCAGCTGAAGGCACGGCCGCCAATGGTGCAGTGATTAAAATCAGGGATGCGCAAGAGGCAAAAATTGGAGGAGTGCAGAGATCTTGGAGGGTTGTAGGGCTGGAAGAGATTACAGAGATAGGGAAAGGCGAGGCCACGGAGGAATTTGAAAACAAGGATGGGAATTTTAAAAGCAAGGTGTTCCCGGACCAGGAGCCAATGTAGGTCAGTGGGCACAGCGATGATGGGAGAACGGAACTTGGTGCAAGTTAGGATATGGGCAGCAGAGTTTTGAATGAGCTCAAGTTTACGAAGGGTGGAAGATGGGAGGCGGGCCAGGATACCATTGGAATAGTCAAGTCTAGAGGTAACAAAGGCATGGATGACGATTTCAGCAGCAGATGAGCTGAAGCAGTGGAGGAGACAGGCGATGTTACGGAGGTGGAAGTAGGCGGTCTTGGTGATGGAGCGGGTATGTGGTCAGAAGCTCATCTTAGGGTCAAATAGGACGCCAAGGTTGCGAACGGCCTGGTTCAACCTCAGAAAGTGGTCAGGGAGAGGGATGGAGTCGGTGGCTAGGAAATGGAGTTTGTGGCGGGGACCAAAGGCAACGGCTTCAGTCCTCCCAATATTTAGTTGGAAGAAATTTTTGCTCATCCAGTACTGGATGTCAGACAAGCAATGTGACAAATCAGAGACAGTGGAGGGGGTCGAGTGAGGTGGTGGTGAGGTAGAGCTGGGTGTTGTCAGCGTACATGTGGAATATGAAATCATGTTTTCGGATGATGTCGCCAAGGGGTAGCATGTAGATAAAAAAATAGGGAGAGAAATATCCAAGGACAATGAGGGAAGAAATAGCGACGGCCCTAGAAATATTTCAGGGTTTCTATTGAGAATAGATGTGTACCGGAGGACTGGAAAGTGACCAATGTGATACCCATTTTCAAAATGGGAGAGCGTTAACCTGGGTAATTAATGTTATGTGGAGAGACACGAGAAGCTGGGATTGTTCTCAGAGCAAAGAAGGTTAATGGGAGATTTAATAGATATGTTCAAAATTATGAAGGGCTTGATAGGGAGAAACTGTTTCCACTGGCAGGAGATAACCAGAGGACACAGATTTAAGATAATTGGCAAAAAAGCCAGGGGGAGATAAGGAGAATTTTTTAATGCAGCGAGTTATGATTATCTGGAATGCACTGCCTGAAAGGGCGGAGGAAGCAGATTCAATAGAAACTTTCAAAAGGGAATTGGATAAATACTGGAAAAGGAAAAATTTGCAGGACTATGGGGAAAGAGCAGGGAGGTGGGGCTAATTGGATAGCTCTTTCAGAGAACCAGGACAGGCATGATGGGCCGAATGGCCTTTTCCTGTGTGGTATCATTCTATGAATTAAGGCCAGTTAGTTTAACATCTGTGGTAAGGAAAATGTTGGAATCTTTATTTAAAAAGATAAAATTACTAAATATCTAGAAGGAAAAAATAATTAAAAGCAGCCAACCTGGATTTCAGAAAAGAAGATTGTTCTTGAGGAGGCGTCAGATGTGGTGGATGGGGAAATGCAGAGGATGTGGTGTACCTGGACTTTTAGAAATCTTTTGATAAGGTCGTTTTATTACGTTAAAGGCACTATGTAAATGCAAGTTGTGGTTATGACTGGAGAAGATTAAGGGCTATGGAATTAGGTGGAGGTTAGAAAATTGGACTAAAAATTGGTTAGAAGAGAAGAAGCAAAATAGGAGTTAAGGGCAGTTTGTCAGTGGTGAAAGTGGGTAGTGGTGCCCCACAGGGTTCTGATCTGGGACCCCTTCAGCTCACTGTACATCAATGGTTTGGATAAAGGGCTGAAAGGAGTGGGGCCCAAATTTTCAGGCGATACTAAACTGGGAGGAACAGTGAATAATTCTGAGAACCAAAGGAAGCTGAAAGGGGAGACTGATAAGATGGTGGAATGGGCGGGGGCACTCGGGTGGTGGGCGGACAATCTAGTCTTTTCATTCATACACAAACAACCTTGTGGAAACTCTTCAGCTGTACAACAGCCATTAGATTTAATTAGCAAGATACAAAGGATACTGTCCGGAACTTTGATCACGTGGCCGATTCCTTTCCAGAGAGGTGCTAGGTCACCTTTGTAGCGCAGACAGATCTCATCACCCTGCATCAGGCGCATGTCTGAAGAACAAGAGTGAGGGGGAGCCAGGTGATGCCCACAGTACACGAAAACATACAGTTATATCACTGCAAACTGTCCAGCCTCATTAATATGCTGCTCCAATACAAAACTGGCCCACTTTATAATATTTGCTTAAAAGCTGCCTAGGTCACAGTAAAGGGTGGGCTAAAGATTACTGTTTTGGTATTTGTCGCCCCCCTCTCCCAAAAGGATCGACTTTTTGCTGAGGTATGGTTCCATGGGTAGTGGGTACCCTCTGGTACCATGCCCATGATTCATGTGTGACCTAGTGACAGACGCTTCGGTAAGTTCGTTTTAGCCAATTAGGTTGTGGAAGCAGCTGGCCTGGGAACGTCTTGCCTTTGAATGCAACTACAGCGACGGTCTATCCACACAGCAAGCAAGCGCGTCCGCAGTCCACACACCAAGTGGGCCAGGGTCCTCGCAGCAAGCAATCGCGACCGCAGTCCACACACCAAGTGGGCCAGGGTCCTCGCAGCAAGCAAGCGCGTCCGCAGTCCACACACCAAGTGGGCCAGGGTCCTCGCAGCAAGCAAGCGCGTCCGCAGTCCACACACCAAGTGGGCCAGGGTCCTCGCAGCAAGCAAGCGCGACCGCAGTCCACACACCAAGTGGGCCAGGGTCCACACGAGTGAGTGTGCCCACACAGCAGTGCCCAAAGCCTCCTGCTGAGCAGCTACTCTGTAGAACCCAGTTTTATTGCCAGGTGATGAAAGCGTATTCTTGGGTATGTCAGAAACAAAGTACTGTTGACCAATGCTAAAGAATTCTAATTTTTACTTTTCCCACTGCTCTCAGACTGTACGATACAGACAGTCCAGCAGTGTTGGTTTTACTCAGTGCAGCACAACATTCAGCTTTGTATTTTACACCAAAATGGAAAATTCACTTTTTATACAAGATGGGAATGTTACACACAATTCATTTAACATTTCTTATATTTTATTAATATAATGACAGGCATACAAACAGAACACTGGCTAGGAGCTCTGCGATATAGATTTACTTGTGAGCAATAACTCATTTGGGAGTTTGTCACTTGAGCTGTTGAGGCTCGCCAACTCCTGAAATAAACACAGCTCTGCATCCAACACCCCTCACAATATCTTCAATTAAGTCAGAAACCACATGGAATCGGCTACAAATTTACTGTTACAAAAAGGGCTCCTTCCACATGGACAATGTCCCAGTCACTTGCTGCCCTTCCCTCAATACAGTCGGGATACTGAGTGCAAACGCCTTACTGCACAATGGGGACTGCTATGCCAGACCATGGTGCCAACACACCAAGCTGGCCCATTCCTTTTAATTAGAAAGATCAACCAGCTCCATTTACCAGAGTCCGTCTTGGGCAATGTGAAGTATGCAATCCTTTTCTTGTTCAGACCCAGGTCCCATCTCACAGTGATATTGTCTTGAGTCTAAAATTAGAAACAGAACTAAACTCATTTATTGTTTCAAGCAGTGAGATATTTAGCTGGCTATAAAAAGGAAAGAGCTGGTTAGAATATTCATTGTGCTCATTATTAGAGGGACACTCCAGTCTAAACACTTAAAAATAAAAAGGGAAAATAGCAATCAGTCCCTGCCCACACGGTCTAACCAATCTCCACTCCAGGTTATATTTGAAGGTTTTCATATGTAGATTGAGCCCATGATGTTGACATGGGCTGTACGGCTCAGCTATTAAGCTCCTGATGGAATGGTGACTTCCTGTGTCGCTCTTTATGTTTCGCAGAAACAGAGTTACGATGTTATGGGCTGTGGGGAAACACCCTGAGCACACACTCACAGAGAAGGTAAACCGCCCAGACTCCAACACACACCCTGAGCACACACTCACAGAGAAGGTAAACCGCCCAGACTCCACCAACACACAGTCAACCTCTTTACAAAGTGGAAATTAAAAAAAACAATGAATGAACTTTTATGGTTTGAGAACAGTAAGGCTATAAACAGGCTGGAGAATTCCTTGTACAGCACAAGACTGTTGCTTCCAGTTTGGTGCCAGTACATTGACAAGAAGCTCAGTACCGTTACTACTTCTATGCTTATTTACCATAAACTCCCTCTACAAAGTAACAAAGTCCTTTCAGGCCTCATTAAAAATGCATACAACCTGTACAAGCTCAAATTTAAATGAGTCAGAATTCATTCAGCAGCTTGGGTCCCAGTAACACCCCCACATGGGAGAGAATCAGCACATGATTTTAGATCAATCCAATCCTTATTGTGTCTTAAAATAAATGTCCCGGAAACTTTAAATAATTCAGTTGAAGGGGAACATTATAGGCAGAAGGTAGACGAGTAGAAGTACATTGTGAGGTGTTCCAGGCCTTGGTAACTCACTCAAATGGACATTATTGAGTGTGAGAATTGACAAGCTATCCAACTAGAACACAGGAGTGATAAAGTACCGTCTTGTCTGACCAGTCCCAAAAACAAAGCCCTCAACTGCCCAATCCCATGAATAACAATTCAATTCTCCCATACATTTTCCCACACCATCTGTCCCCACTGCCTCCCCGGTGTCAGCTTGGCTCAGTGGTTACACGTCACGAGTCAGGTGGTCATGGGTTCAAACCCCACTCCGGGACTTGAGCATGTAATCCAGGCTGACACTCCAATGCAGTGCTGAGGGAGTGCTGCACTGTCAGAGGTGCTGACATTCGGATGAGACTTTAGACTAAGGCCCTGACTGGCAGTTAAGGTGGATGTTAAGGATCTCCTGGCACTATTTGAAGAGGAGCTTGGGAGTTCTCCTGGCATCCTGGGCCAACATTCCTCCCTCAACCATCACCACCAAAAATAGATTAACTGGTCAATTAGGTCACTGTGTTTATGGGATCTTGCTGCTTTTCACAGTTGCCTACAAAACAACAGTAACTACATTTCAAAAGTAATTCTCCGGCTATGAAGACCCTGGGATTTGTTGAGGACATGAAAGGTGCTATATAAATCTAAGTCTTTCTTTCTTTTCCATGGACAGTTCATTTTGCACATTCACCACCCTCTGTGTGAAGCTCTTCAATCTAAACGGTGAACCTTCCACCCCCTAAGCATGAGCCCGGAGTCCCCTAGTTCCAGAGTTTGTTGCAATCTCAAACATGTCGGGGTTCAGGTTATAAATTCCTGTAAGGCTTATGAATATTTGAATGGCATCACCCCCTGCACCTTCTTTTCAAAGTAAAGAATTCCAGGCTCTTGAACCTCTCCCCATAACTCAGATGCCTTACACTGAGCATCAGTTTGTTTGCCCTTTCCTGCACTACCCCCAAAGACAGCCATTTTTGCTGTAATATCAGTACCCAGTACTCCAGGTGTGGCCATATCAGTGCCCAGAATTGTACCCAGCACTCCAGGTGTGGGGGTACCAGTGCCCAGAATTGTACCCATTAAACCAGGTGTGGGGATACCAGTGCCCAGCATTGTACCCGGTACTCCAGGTGTGGCCAAGGTCTGGTTAGCTTTCCTCACTGCTGCTGCAGTGTATTAATGGTTTCAGTAAACTGTCCGCCAATACCCCTAGATCCCTCTCCTTTGTATCTGTAGCCTTGAGCCATTTAGTTCATATCCGCATTATTTATTTCCTTCTCTAGTCCCATTACCGTGAACGTGTCAGTGGCTCCCATCGTATCTAGATCCCTCCTCCATTGCACCAGAGCCTGCTTCTCTCCTCATGCAATACCTACACCTCCAGTGGCAGTTGCTGGGTAGTGATTAGGACCTGGAACTGTGGCTGATTCTCCCCCCTAACCCTATGGGCTCCGAAGCCAATTATAACACCCCTACTGCCACGCCAGTTGAGATCAGCCTAGTCAGCACCTCTGGGTCTCTTTGGTTCAGCGACTCACCGGGTAAACTAACTGCGCCATTGAGGGAGCCTTTTCCAGGGATGGGTAGTCAGCTACCAGACACTTTTACAGGGAATGAGCCTCATAAAGGAATGATGACTAAGAGCTAAATTTAGCACTGCTAAAAATACAAAACATGTGGACAAAAGTTGCATGTTTGGGGCAGAGGCTTACTCTGCACAATACCTGTGACTCCTTCAGTTTCTTGTCATAGTCAGCCTCCAGCTTGACCAGCGGTCCAAAGATGTTCTGGTATTGATAAGCATCCTCGTACCGAAGAAGGACATGCTGGGGCTCTTCATCCACTCCAGGCTTCTCCAGGTCCTCGAGGGTAGCAGACGGATTATCCTAAACATTGAGAGTGTCCCCATTACATGAACCACATTAAAGAGAGCACCACTGAGGGGCTCGGAACCATCACCCATAACATTTTATAGATTCTGACATTAGTGTTTACTTTTCAATTTCTAATCAAACTAAATATTCTGAAGGCAAACTAAATTTGTGATCAACATTTTGAGTAACTGCACGCTGATGTCCGTTACAGTATAGATCAGCCATACCCTGTGCTGATTTGGTTCCTCCATACCCTGCAATAATCTGGGAGCTCAGAGCTTTCCTTTCAGATTTCAATGATTGAGGTCACACGGTGCATTAGTGCACTCCCATCCTCCCTATGCCCACCCCTGACCCTGAAGAGCTGGAGGTACACATCGCATGTTCAGCGCATAGATTGCTAAATACTAATCTTAACAAAGCTGGGCGCAAGAGATGCTCCAGTCTCTGTCCATGGACACTGTTCTACAACTAAGCAGCCACAGTGTAGCAGTAGAGGATGCCGTGTGACTAGCTGGCACCCAGATTTTACTGACACTGGGAAATACTGCATCAGGTAAGAGTCCACAGGAATCAGAAGATTGTTAGGACTTCCAGGATACTGTAAACAAACATGCTACCAAAGCTCTTATGACAGGTTTGACAACCTTGAGACGTATAACTGGTGATACTGTTTTACAGTTCCACCTGGACGCTCTCGTTCCCAATATTACAGATCCCCTTTTGGCGTTGGGCTGGAGTTAGTCTGCATACCTTCCAGAGTTCCTCCAGCTTGTTGATCTGCTGTGCTGTGATCTGACGTGCTCTCAGTTGCTCCTGCTCTGACGGAATCTTCACCAGCCAGGACAAAAAGCAACGATCCTGGATTAACGGTTGCCACTGTGAACTATCCCAGTTGATGTCCTTCAGGCTGCTCTGACTGGCACACGGTTGCCTGTAGAAGGAAAGCAATTGTGTATAACATTTTAAAATTTTTTTCTGTCCTCTTCTCCTGAAGGCAGTGAGCAAAGAGAGCCAGATTACAAGTCATCTCACACAGGAAATGGGTTGGACTGAACCAAAGCCTTTGACAATGACAAGATTTAAAATTTATCACTACGGTGGGGATCATCTCTTGTTATAGCTTCTATCAACTGTAGATGGGGTGTAGTACAAAATAAAGTCTCTGGCTCCTCTAGAGGTACCTCAGCTCACCTGTGTGCTATGTCTCAGAGCGCTGGGATGCCTGTGTATGAGTTATTAAGCTGAACAGTGCTGCTGGGGAAGGTGCTATGTGGAAGCCAAACGCTCCCCAGCAGAGGAAGGGAGAGGCCCAAGGGTATGAAAACACTTCTCACTGGTGGAGCAAAGTAGGGGGGGGGTTATAGACATATGGAGGGGTGAGGCCAGGGAGGGGATTTAAATGTTAGATGAGAATTTTATATTTAAAGTACTGGGGGTCTGGGAGCCATAAGGTAGGGGTGATGGCTGAGCTGCACTTAGAAGTAGGCAGGCTTTGCGATGGAGAGGAAACTCAGCTCAGGGAGAACAGGACACTGAAGCTGAAACAGTCTGGTTCAGCCTGAGACAGCCAAGAAGGAGAAGTCAGGAAGGAGTCAGTGGCAAGGGCCATAGGCAATAGCTTCTGCCTTCCCAACGTTTAGCTGGAGTAAATGATGGCTCACCCAAGACAAGCAATCTGATAGAAGAGGCAATGGAAGAGCTGGGAGGTGTTGGAGAGGCCAGGTCTATCTCATCAGTGTACACGTGGAAGCTAACCTCATGTTTGCGGATGATATCGCCAAGGAGCAGCACGTAGATAAGGAAGGGGAGAGGGCTAAGGATGGATCTCTGGACGACTCGAGGTGAGGGGGTAGGAAGAGAAGCCATTGCTAGAGATATTCTGGCTCTAATTGGATAGGTAAGAGTGGAACTAAGCAAGGTCCATCCCACCGAGCTCGACAACGGAGAGGTGTTGGTGGAGGAAGGTGTGATCAGCTGGGTCAAAGGCTGCAGAAAGGTGGAGGAGGGAGAATGCGCAAAAGAATATCACTAGTGACTGTGGAACTGCTCGCAGAGAGCAACACAAAGGTACTGCTGCCAGTGAGGGGGGTGGGGTGCAGGGCAGGAGGCAAAAGAACAGGATTCATAGGCACAGTCTTATATCGCCTACCACCAGGAAGTGATCGTGCAGCTCTTAATGAGTCTATCATAATCAAAATTGCTTTTGATTTCCACTCTTCTCTCAGCTGGACCCGAGTTTACAGGTAGATTTAATTGGGGGGTGGCGGGATGAAGAAATGTGAGTAAGAATCATAATTGCATCCAGCTCTCAAGAGGTGTCTGTTCTCCCCTGGATGAAGGTTGCAGGATAATAAAGGAGCTGGAAGTTATAACCTGGTGTATAAATTATACATTTTATATTCTTTAGGTACAGGGAAGCAACTTGAGTGTTTTAAAATACAAAATAAGAGTGAGGAAGCAATTGAGATGTAAGCTGATCTTCCCCCCACCCCTGCAGTTTTGTCACTTCCTCTCCTGAAAGTACTGATGCCCCACTGCGGTAGTTCCCAAAGGCAGCAGGTGTCCTCTAGGTACCACACTCAAGTGGCCACCCACGCCCAGTAGGGGTCACTGATGAGCACAGGGGTCAGAACCCTTGCTATATTGCCCTCTTCCCTAATTGAAGGATGTTCAGACCCAACTGCTAGGATCAGCGAACTCAGCACAGACCTAAACCTGGGACCTTTCCTGGTCTATGTGGTGCAGCTACTAATTGCCTTATCAGCTGACTCATTAGCTGTTTAATCTTTTAACCCTCTGTATTTTCAGGTCGAGCTCACTTACCTGCACAGCAGCACCACCACAGAGTCAGCCTTGGCAGGGATGAAGCCCAAGAGGAACACATTCCTGCAGCCACAGTTATAACACTCCAGGACAGTCTCTCCCAGTGGCCCATCTTTGTGCAGAGTCACTTCCTTGCACTTGGCTCTCACCAGGTGGTTTACAATATGGCTGCGAGAACAGAACAAGGTTAGAATGAAACTGATCAAAGAACAAAACCAAACGGGGAGCTCTCTCTCCAGACAGTTGACCAAGTGAATGTTTTTAACAAGCATCACCAATAAGAGGCTGATACTGAGGCTCGACTTGCAAAAGAAAAGAACTTGAATTCCCATAGCACCTTCCATGTCTTCAGGACTTCCCAAATTGCTTCCCAGCTAATCAATTACTTTTGAAGTGTAACCACTTATGCAGGCAAACAGAGCAGCCAATCTGCAGACAAGGTCTCAATGAGATAAACAACAAGTTAAATTGTTGTTGATGTTGGTTTAAGGATAAATATTAGCCTGGACACGGAGAACTTCCTGCTCTTCTTCGAATAGTGCCATGGGATCTTTTATATCCATCTGAATGGGCAGATAGGACCTCGGTTTAATGTCACGTTCAAAAGACGGCACTTCTGACAATGCAGCAATGGAAGTGTCAGCTTGGATTACAGACTTCAAGTCCTGCAGTGGGTTTGAACTCATGACCTTTTGACCCAGAGGCAAGAGTGCTACCCACTGAGCCATACTGACACTTAGAAGATGTTTTCAAGTGTACTTCACCATCAGTAACATTTAAAAAGATGCAATGGGGTCTCGCTATAATGAGCTTGTTGAGTACATCAAATAGGTTGTTTACAGTGAATTACTCGATGCCCAGCAGCATCTTGCGGCAGTGGACTCTGCAGCTCCAAGGTGTATAGGACTGAATAAAGTTACTTTACTATCTCATTTCATTATTTCACTGCCTTTGAGAGGAAGTTTTCATTGTAATCAGTGAATAAAGTTAATCCTTTCTTTAGCATTTAATTCCTCTTCTCCACTCCCCTCCTGGCCAGTGCTGCTGATCTAACAGCTCACCTCTACTCTCAGCAACTGTCACAAAATCAATAATCTTACAGTACCTTTAGTAGCACTGCAGAAATACCAGATCATGTTATTTATAATGGATTAACGAGTAACGCTGGATTAACCAGTAACGCTGGAATCCATTTCACGGCAGAGACAGAGTGGTGAGTTGGCAGATCAGTTTGTGCAATGAGGATGGAATATTAACTAAAGGATTAACTGTTTTCACTGTTCAGAAAGTCAAATTAAACATGGTGTTGTTAACCTTATTCAGTGCAATAGAATAGAAAAGGCAGGGGCACCAAAAGAATCAGAAGGATCTTTAAAATTTGTCAAAACTCGATGTATTGATGCATTCTTACATGTGATTGTACAAAATGGAGTTTGTTACACTGAGGCTACAGTGTAGTAAGATCAATCACCTTCAACACTTAACAATATGCTAGTGAATAAACACTAACAGTTAATATCAGTGGGACGGGGTTATTAAGTCTGAGGGTACGAAATTAATGCAACGTAGATCAAATTAAGTTGAAGCATTGTAGGTAAATAGTTGATATCCCAAAGTGCTTCACAATCAATTCTACTTTTCAAAGTACAGTTACTGTATTGTGGGCAAACGCAGCCAATCTGCACACAAGGCCCAATAGCTAGGAATGGCCAGTTAATCTATTTTTAGTGGTTTCGGTTGAGGGAGAAATGTTGCCCAGGACACTGGAGGAACTCCCTACTCTTCTTCAAATAATGCCACGGGATCTTTTATGGCTATCTGAATAGGCAGGTGGGGGTTCAGTCTCAAGTCTCACCCAAAGGACGGCACCTAGAACAATGCAGAACTCGCCCAGTACTGCATTGGAATGTCGGCCTAGATTATGGGTTCAAGTCCTGAACCCACAAACCTCTGACTCAGGCAACAGCACTACCAACTGAGCCAAGCTGACTATAAAAAAATTCCTTCAGAAAGAGGCTTCAATTTGCTCATCATGAGATCCCCTCACTCACCTGCCAGAGGTGTTTCCACGGCCATTACAGAACCATTTCTTGCTGGTGTTGCAGTAAACAACACAGGCGGGATCATGAATTCCACAGTAACTGTAAAAAGGACAAAATGAGTGCAATGAACGGCATTCACCAAGAGATCCAGAACTTCTTTGGCTCATATTTTGGAGGGGAATCAGGTTTTGTAACAATACTTTGGAAAAAGGAGATGACAACAAAAGGAAGGAATGGAGGAAGACCAGGAACTAATGCCCAGTCTTGTTAAATTCAGCAGCAGCCCAGCTAGAAAAACATCCGTTAGATGTGTCGTTCAAGCAGCCTTTTCCAGCCAAGGGGCCAGATGTAACAGGATCCACTTCGGGGGATAACAAAGGCTTCTTGTGCAGGATAACAAATGAGGTCAATTATTTTTCCAATACCACAATCCACTAGCAAAAATAAACAATATCTACAGATTATTACAGTTGAATGCCAGCTGGTGCTGTTATCACCATTACTGTGACAAACAGCTATTCCTCGAAGGTGGGAGCGGTTCGGAATGCAATTATTGGCCCTCACTGAATGTATCCACTCAATGTGAAATGGTTGACAGGGGTACGCCCACGCCGCGCTACACGGGGAAGGGGTACGCCCACGCCGCGCTACACGGGGAAGGGGTACGCCCACGCCGCGCTACACGGGGAAGGGGTACGCCCACGCCGCGCTACACGGGGAAGGGGTACGCCCACGCCGCGCTACACGGGGAAGGGGTACGCCCACGCCGCGCTACACGGGGAAGGGGTACGCCCACGCCGCGCTACACGGGGAAGGGGTACGCCCACGCCGCGCTACACGGGGAAGGGGTACGCCCACGCCGCGCTACACGGGGAAGGGGTACGCCCACGCCGCGCTACACGGGGAAGGGGTACGCCCACGCCGCGCTACACGGGGAAGGGGTACGCCCACGCCGCGCTACACGGGGAAGGGGTACGCCCACGCCGCGCTACACGGGGAAGGGGTACGCCCACGCCGCGCTACACGGGGAAGGGGTACGCCCACGCCGCGCTACACGGGGAAGGGGTACGCCCACGCCGCGCTACACGGGGAAGGGGTACGCCCACGCCGCGCTACACGGGGAAGGGGTACGCCCACGCCGCGCTACACGGGGAAGGGGTACGCCCACGCCGCGCTACACGGGGAAGGGGTACGCCCACGCCGCGCTACACGGGGAAGGGGTACGCCCACGCCGCGCTACACGGGGAAGGGGTACGCCCACGCCGCGCTACACGGGGAAGGGGTACGCCCACGCCGCGCTACACGGGGAAGGGGTACGCCCACGCCGCGCTACACGGGGAAGGGGTACGCCCACGCCGCGCTACACGGGGAAGGGGTACGCCCACGCCGCGCTACACGGGGAAGGGGTACGCCCACGCTGCGCTACACGGGGAAGGGGTATTAACACATTGCGTTACACGTGGAGCGATACTCGCACGCCTAGCTACACGGGGAGGGATATTAACACACTGCATTAAACGTGAAGGGATATTCACACACTGCATTACATTTATTCATTCTTGGGGTGTGGGCATCGCTGACAAGGCTGGTATTTATTGCTCCTTACAATGGATTGGCTTGCTAGTCCATCACAGGGGGCAGTTTAGAGGCAACTACGTTGGCGTGGGACTGGAGTCTCATGTAGGCCAGACCGGGTAAGGATGATAGGTTTCTTTCCCTAAAGGACATTAGTGAACCAATTGGGTTTTTACAACAGACAGCTTCATGGTCACTTACTCAAACTGAATTCAAATTCTCAAACTCCTATGGTAGACTTGAACTCGTGGTCTCTAGATTACTAGTTAGTAACATAACCACTACATTACCATACCCATAATATTCAATGTGAAAGGATATTCAAACACTGGGTTACAAGTGGAGGGCATTTGATTACAAACCCAAACTGGTTACTTTGACCCCATGTAACTGATGAAGGTACATCCAGAACAGTGTGTGCAAGTTTGGGAACACTGCAACAGGAGATTGATGCATGGAGTTCAGGAACAACTTGACAAATTAAGGTAGTAACCTTCTGCCAAGTCAAAAACCAGAGAGCAGACGCAACAGGAACAGGACAATGGGGGTAGTGGCTTTGGTTCAGGGATTTGCTTTGATGAAAATGTATCCAAAACTGTAAAAAGGTTGACAATTAACACCTCGATGTAATTAAAAACAGAAGTTAGTTAATAAAATGTTCTTCTGTTATAAAAATCAGATACTTGACATTCACATCCCACCTTAATTTCTAGAAGAACGACCCAAAAACTAGATGGGTGACAACCGAGAGCTAGGCTCTAAATTACAAAAATGGACTTGAACAACCGACGTGATTCTCATTAGGTTTGATCAGGAGGAGATACTATTCAGGTATCTAAAAAGCCAGCATGATACTGTAGCTATTCAGGCTGTTTAACAATCTGCGATCGGAAGCACAAAATGAACAAGCCTCAAAAAAATTACAATTAGCAAAAAAAAATTCCTGCTCTCCAGGGTATAGTTACAGGAAACTAACTCCAAATGCAGGGAAATGCTAATTCCTTAAAAAGACAGCAGGGTGAATATCGAAGAATTGGTTTGGAGGTTCCAAGGATCTGGTTCACGGTGAGGCGCTAACTCCTGTACTGCTAGAATCAAGGAAATGTAATCCGTGGAGTAGAATAACGTGGATCGGAAAACTGGATTAACATTCTAGAATTTAACGATTACCTCGAGGGGTTCAGAGAGCTTTTACTTCTGGTTACTTGCCTACCTCGGAGCAGTTTGGGTACAGCCTGTCTTCAGAGGGATTACAGTCAGGAGACAGAAGAGCTGTTCCTCCTTCCGCACTTCATGTTCTTATGGTCAAGGACATCACTGCAAAGGATTTTAAGCTGACTATTTATACCATCTGCTCACTAGCAGTGAATGCTTCACTGAGTTATACAGTAGAGGATATTGAGCAGATTAGTGATGTGACATTCAGCTCTCCTCGCACTAACTTAACTTTTGCAGGCTTAAACAGAAAGTCAGGTCCTGGTACCTGCAGGCATGCAGAGGAAGGTCCTTGGTGTAGTATGTATCCTCCTCATCCTCCTCAAAGTTCAGTTCCGGTAACAACTGACTTGCTTTGGCAATTGCATCATCAACTGCTCCATTCTGGAGAACGCCATCTGGTCCATTCACCTGTATGAAGATGTAGAAGCGCCATCAGTATACAGACAGGATGAATGAAGCATTTACCTTCCATCGTACATAACCAACAGGTTTCCGTTCACAATGATCCACAGTTCTCTTGTATCCAATAGCAGATATAAAGAAGAAAGCTCTAGTCCTCTCCCCATCCACACCAAAAAACAGAAGTAAGATTCCATGGTACAAGAGTGAACCCCATCATTGTGTTGTGGAATGTGGGACTGCTTTCACCATTCCACCATCTCAGCTGTGTTAGAGAAAGCCAGGAAGCTGGAAGTGTTTCTAGTGGGAGGGTGGCACCGCAGGCAGCCTGTACACACCTTCACTAGTTCAAGAGCAGCATAGGTCAAGAGCTAAGAGTGCAGCAAAAGCTGCTCTGTGAACAATCGGTAGAGGTGCATATGTATCAGAGTGAGACTGAAAATGGCAGAGCACCCAGCGATTGTGCTCCTCAACTAGAATAAGTCTAAAATATTTAACCGGCTACAGTCAGTTTGGCTGCTTCTTTTCCATCACATCAAGCAAGAGTGACAGAGGGCAGAGAGTATGTTAAATATGTTAAAGCTTAACTGGACCAGCCACATAAATACTATGGCTACAAGAGTGGGTCAGAGGCTGGGTATTCTGAGGCGAGTGACTCACCTCCTGACTCCCCAAAGCCTTTCCACCATCTACAAGGCACAAGTCAGGAGTGTGATAAATACTCTCCACTTGCCTGGATGAGTGCAGCTCCAATAACACTCAAGAAGCTCGACATCATCCAGGACAAAGCAGCCTGTTTGATTGGCACCCCATCCACCACCCTAAACATTCACTCCCTTCACCAACGGCGCACTGTGGCTGCAGTGTGTTCCATCTACAGGATGCACTGCAGCAACTCGCCAAGGCTTCTTCGACGCCACCTCCCAAACCCACGACCTCTACCACCTAGACGGACAAGGGCAGCAGGCACAAGGGAACAACACCACCTGCATGTTCCCCTCCAAGTCACACACCATCCTGACTTGGAAATATATCACCGTTCCTTCATCGTTGCTGGGTCAAAATCCTGGAACTCCCGACCTAACAGCACTGTGGGAGAACCTTCACCACACGGACTGCAGTGGTTCAAGAAGGCAGCTCACCACCTTCTCAAGGGCAATTAGGGATGGGCAATAAATGCTGGCCTTGCCGGCAACGCCCACATCCCATGAATGAATTTTAAAAATCCATTAGAACAGAGTCTGGGAATTTGTAACTCAGTCATGTAATTGGAAGGATCGTTATTATCTTATTCAGAAATCCCACTCCAGCTCAGCACTTCCACAAGTGCTTTTCATATTAGAATATTGGCCCGTTCCAACTATATTAAATACACAAGAGCTCGCAACTGGGTCCATGTGAATTGAAAAAGTCCCACAAACTTTCAAAATAAGAGTCTAGTGCACAATGCAAGGGTCACAGATTTCAAGGTTCAGTTAATTCAAACCCAAAAAGATTAGAAAATGAAAATCATCAACAGAAACAAACATTCTAAAGCTCAAAACCTTGAGGTACATTCGAGATCAAGATACATTCTGTGTAAATACATTTAACACAAACCGTTTTTCACTAAACACCATTAAATGCAACTGCCCGATCGTGAGAGACTCCCTGCAGTGACTGCCCCTCTACAGTGATGGTCTGTGTAGCTGCTATGCTGACCATTATAGATACAATCAGGAGAAATACAATGGAACACAGACTGATAACTTTTGACAACATTATATTTACTCTTCTGTATTTGTGATGGGAGGGAGCTACACCAGTGTCTGTATAACTATAAATGGCTTGAGACTAAGCGCGGCAAATCAATTAGTATCGGAAATAAATCAGTCTGTGATGAGAATGAACTGATCCAATTTCTCTCTGCTGGCCCCGCAGTGCAGCAGGTACCTAAAAGCCCAGTGATTAGGTACAGCAATTCCCCTCCTTAGCCGGCTCTGCTATTCATGCAGTGTTGTAAGAACATAAGAGATAGGAGGAGTAGGCCATTCGGCCCCTCAAACCTGCTCCACCATTTAATGAGAGCATGGCTGATCTGATTTTTACCTCAACTGCCCTTTCCCCATATCCTTTGATTCCCTTGCTGATCAAAAATTTGTCTAACTCAGCCTTGAATGTATTCAATGACTCAGCCTCCACAGCTTTTTGGGGTAAAGAATTCCAAAGATTCACGACCCTCTGGGAAAAGAAATTCCTCCTCATTTCAGTCTTAAACGGGCGACCACTTATTCTGAGACTCTGCCCCCTGGTTTCAGATTCCCCCATGAGGGGTAACATCCTCTCAGCATCTACCCTATCGCGTCCCCTCAGAATCTTGTATGTTTCAATAAGATCTCCTCTCATTCTTCTAAACTCCAATGAGTATAGACCCAACCTGCTCAATCTTTTCTCATAAGTCAACCCTTCCATACCCGGAATCAACCTAGTGAACCTTCTCTGAACTGCCTCCAATGCAAGTATGTCCTTCCTTAAATAAGGGCACCAGAACTGTACGCAGTACTCCAGGTGTGGTCTCACCAGCACCCTGTACAGTTGGAGCATGACTTCCCTGCTTTTATACTCCATTCCCCTCGAAATAAAGGCCAATATTCCGTTTGCCTTCCGGATTACCTGCTGCACCTGTACGTTGACTTTTTGTGTTTCATGTACGAGGACACCCAGATTCCTCTCTTCCGCAGCATTTTGTAGTAGTTCTCCATTCAAATAATATTTTGCTTTTTTATTTTTCTTCCCAAAGTGGATGACTTCACATTTTCCCACATTATATTCCATCTGCCAAATTTTTGCCCATTCGCTTAACCTGTCAATATCCCTTTGCAGACACTTTGTGTCCTCATCACAACTTGCTTTTCCACCTATCTTTGTATCATCAGCAAATTTGGCCACAAGACACTCTGTTCCTTCATCCAAGTCATTGATATATATTGTAAATAGTTGAGGCCCCAGCACTGAGCCCTGCGGCACCCCACTAGTTACAGATTGCCATTTTGAAAATGACCCTTTTATCCTGACTCTTTGTTTTCTGTTAGTTAACCAATCCTCTATCCATGCCAGTATATTACCCCCAACGCCATGAGCTCTTATCTTGTGCAGTAATCTTTTATGTGGCACCTTATCGAATGCCTTTTGGAAATCCAAATATACTGCATCCATTGGTGGTAACAATCGGTCGCTAATGTGCACGTTGAATAGCTAACTAACTTGTAATTAAGCACATTTGGTGCTTCAAGCACTCTGTACCTCCTTTCAGCAGTAGGTGTGGGGCATCTTAATCCATCTTCTCGGGTTAGTACAATACAATCAGCTCAAAAACAAAATACATCAGCAGCAAAAGATCTCAACACGTGCTCCTGATTTCATTCTTGGAAAATGAAAATGTATTGCTTTTGTAAGGACATCTATGGTAACCTGGGCTATGACATGGTCTATGGGTTAGCCAGTGAGAACTTAGTGATGATGCAAGCTCTATCTCTAATACCTGTGAAACATGGTCAAACTGCAACTGACAAGGTTTTTTTTAAAAAAGCGTTTACTCTAAATGACAAATATTAATATATTCCCCATCATCCAATAAAATAAATGCCAGAACCACCTGTCTAATCATATGATTGGATCACAGCACTGCATAATCTTCTCACCAATAAGAGAAGCAGAATAATAGCAGCCATGGAGCAATAAGTTTCTCGTGGTACACGGAGCACACTTTGAGAACTGCTGTTTTAAATCCAAATCGTAAGTACTTGGTCAGACTGCACACTAAACAAGCAGCGGATTGCTACTGATGGATCCCCGAGTTAAAACAGGCCACGCCGCTTGAAAATGGGATCGGTGTTTGTCCTGAATGATCTCCCCATACTACCCAGAGAAGCTCGATTAAGATACAACTACTGCTGGAGAGGGGTCTGGAAATCTGTTGCACTTTACACATTAGTGTAATGTCGATATCCCTTTGCAGACTCTTTGTGCCCTCCTCAAAGGTTACTTTCCCACCTAAATTTGTATCGTCAGCAAACTTGGATAGGTTACACTCGGACTCTTCATCTAAGTCATTAATATAGATTATTAATAGCCGAGACCCAAGCACTGATCCCTGCGGCACCCAACTAGTTACAGCCTGCCAACCTGAAAATTACCCGTTTATTCCTACACTCTGTTTTCTGGCCGTTAACCAATCCCTCTCTCCATGCTAATATGTTACCCCGAAACCCATGAGCCTTTATCTTGTGTAACTTTTATGCGGCACCTTATCGAATGCCTTTTGAAAATCCAAATATACTACATCCACTAGTTCCCCTTTATCTACCCTGCTAGTTACATCCTCAAAAAACTCTAATAGATTTGTCAAACACAATTTCCCTTTCATAAAACCATGTTGACTCTGCCTAATCATATTATGATTTTCTAAGTGCCCTGTTACCACTTCCTTAATAATGGATTCCAGCATTTTCCCGACGACTGATGACAGGCTAACTGGCCTGTTGCTCCTGGTTTTCTCTCTCCCTCCTTTCTTGAATAGCAGTGTTACATTTGCTACCTTCCAATCTGCTAGGACCGTTCTAGAATCTAGGGAATTCTGGAAGATCATAACCAACGTATCCACTATCTCTGCAGGCACCTCTTTTAGAACCCTAGGACGTAGACCATCAGATCCAGGGGATTTGTCAGCTTTTAGTCCCATTAGTTTCTCCAATACTTTTGTCTACTGATATTACTTACTTCAAGTTCCTCACTCTCATTAGCCCCTTGGTTCCCCACTATTTTTGGTATGCTTTTTGTGTCTTCTACTCAGACAGGTCAAAATATTTGTTTAACGTCTCTGCCATTTCCTTATTTCCCATTATAATTTCTCCTGTCTCAGCCTCTAAGGGACTAACGTTTACTTTTGCTACTTTTTTCCTTTTTACATACTTCTAGAAGCTCTTACAATCTGTTTTTATATTTCTTGCTAGTTTATTCTCATTCTATTTTCTCCCTCATCAATTTTTTGGTTATCCTTTGCTGGTTTCTGAAACTCTCCTGATCCTCAGGCTGACTATTCTTCTTCGCAACATTATAAGCCTCTTCTTTTAATCTAATACTATCCTTAACTTCTTTAGTTAGCCACGGATGGATCACTTTTCCCGTGCAGTTTTTATTTCTCAATGGAATGTATATTCGTTGAGAATACTGAAATATTTCTTTAAATGTTTGCCTTTGCTTATCTACAGTCATACCTTATAATCTAATTTCCCAATCTATCTTAGCCAACTCGCCCCTCATACCTACATAATTGGCTTTATTTAAGTTTAAGACTCTAGTTTCGGACTTATGTACATCACTCTCAAACTCAATGTAAAATCCTATCATATTATAGTCACTATTCCCCAGAGGATCCCTTACTATGAGATTACTAATTAACCCTGTTTCATTACACAATACAAGATCTAAAATAGCCTGTTCCCTGGTTGGTTCTAGGACCTATTGTTCTAGACCTACTGTCTCGAATGCATTCCACGAACTCGTCCTCCAGACTACCGTTGCCAATTTGATTTGTCCAGTCTATATGAAGATTGAAGTCCCCCACAATTATTGCCTTACTTTTGTTACAAACTCCTATTATTTCTTGATTAATACCAAGTCCAACGGTATAGCTACTATTAGGGGGCCTATAAACTACTCCCACCAGTGTTTTCTGCTCCTTATTATTTCTTAGCTCCACCCATACTGATTCTACCTCCTGATTTTCCGAGCCAAGATCCTTTCTCACTACTGTCCTTGTGTCATCCATTATTATTAGGGTTACCCCCCTCCTTTTCCATTCTGCCTGTCTTTTCAAAAGTACCCTGGAATATTTAGTTCCCAACCTTGGTCACCTTGCAACCACGTTTCTGCAATGGATATTAGATCAAACCAATTTATCTCTGTGCCACTAATTCATCTATCTTGTTACGAATTCTTCGCGCAAAGTACCTTTAATTTTACCTTTTTACCAATTTTCCCTGCTTTGACCTTAATTGCTGATGTGCTTTGATCAATGGGATACGGTTCCTTAGCATCAATTCTAAATCTGCCCTTGCCCTTCGCTGTTATGAATTTGTGCACAGTGCAGCTTTCAGCAGTGTTCTGCATTCACTTTCCCTTTATGTTCATAGTCTTACATACCTCGCTGATCCCCTTTCTGCCAATTCTTTTTAAGGCCAAGTAGCAATTCTTTTTAAGGCCAAGTAGCCCAAATTTCTCCAATCTTTACTCACACTTCAACCCTCTAGCACTAGGGTCAGTCAAGAATCTGTGCGAACCTGCAAATCTGTATACATTTTGAACAGTAAACATAGAGACAGATCTTCACTGTTCAAAATTACCTCAGGAACATTGACAAATTCTGTCATGTTCTTGTTGGCCATTAACCAAACAGGAATGCAGCAACTTTCAGGCTCTTTGCACGTCCTCCAGGGCTTGAGATTGCCTCAGTGACCAAAATTGACCATCTTAACAGCACTGTCAACACTGAAATGAAATTCCACGGAGTGCGGTAGAGGCAAAATCCATGGAATCATTGAAACAAAGAGTTGGATGTTGCAATTGGAGTGATGGAGCTTTTAGGCATGCTCCAAATGGCCATTCCCACTTGTATCTATCCAGTGGTCTTGCTTTGGGTTATCCATTTCTCCAGCTACCTCAGAGACCAGGAAGAATTACCGTTCAAAATTAAGATGTACAATTAGGCTTCACGCAGTCTCGAGGCGAGACTCCATGTTGATAGGACCCCAACCCCATTTTGGGATCAGTTTTGAACACTGAATATGGACAAGAGATATCCCAGGAAGGTTGCAAAATTCCTTCATACTAATGCTGGCTGTTAGCTAAACTGGAACGTTGAGTCAATGGTTGTGAACCAACCTTCAGACTTTACAACCTGCCTGGCAGAACTAGCCAACTGCCTTCCACTGTGCTTCTTGTGACGGGAAGTTTCTTTCAGTACTGCAAGCAAACAATGCTGAGTGTACAGGCACACAGGTTTTCTCTAGTAACCTGGCATCACAGCTCCCTCAGAGACGAGGAAGTTAAACCTGCAGCAGTTGTGTTGGAAGGTTTTCCATCTGTTTCTGAAGAGCTAGGAATAAAACAGAATGTCAGACACCTAAAAAGCAGTCAAACTTTTGCAACAGAAGCTAAAGCAGGAAGACACCAGAAAAAGCAGGCTCATAAAGGCAGAATGCAGAGAAGCAAGCTGACCCACTGAAGTGGGGCAGTATAGAGTGTTCATTATTTTCATATTATTGTATGGATATAAAAAAAGAACTTGCATTTATATAGCACCTTTCATAACTTGAGGACAGACCATAGTCTTTCAGTACAATTAAGTACCTTTAAAGTGTAGTCACTTGTAACGTAGGAAGTGTAGCAGCCAATTTGCGCACAGCAAGATCCCACAATCTGTTTTAGTGATGTTGGTTGGGGAATAAATATTGGCCAGGACATACTGATTGAATTTAAGTGAATCTGATCATACCTATTGCTCTGCACGTTCACCTTACCGAGAGAAAAATCAGCATAATGATTTCAACCAAGTCTCGCCTAATCCAGTGCTAACTCAATCCACCTTCATAGTTTCTGCCTCAACCACTAAACCTGCAAGTGAATTCCATGGCTTCATATCTCTGAAGAAATTTCTTCTGCCCTCAGTTCCAAATCTCTTAGATTGGGATGAGGTCCTGCAGTCAAGAGCTTCAGGAGCTAGGGAGGAAGTTAAAAAGCAGGACCTCAAAGGTAGTAAATCTCTGGATTGCTCCCAGTGCTACGTGCTAGTGAGTACAGAAATAGGAAGATAATGCAGGTTAATGCCTGGCTAGAGACATTGTGCAAGAGGGAAGGCTTCAGATTTTGGGCAGGAGGGACCTGTTCAAGACAGACAGGCTGTATCTCAACAGAGCTGGGACCAATCCGGCCAATTACCACCCGATCAGTCTACTCTCAATCATCAGCAAAGTGATGGAAGGTGTCGTCAACAGTGCTATCAAGCGGCACTTACTCACCAACAACCTGCTCACCGATGCTCAGTTTGGGTTCTGCCAGGACCACTCGGCTCCAGACCTCATTACAGCCTTGGTCCAAACATGGATAAAAGAGCTGAATTCCAGAGATGAGGTGAGGGTGACTGCCCTTGACATCAAGGCAGCATTTGACCAAGTGTGGCACCAAGGAGCCCTAGTAAAATTGAAGTCAATGGGAATCAGGGGGAAAAGTCTCCAGTGGCTGGAGTCATACCTAGCACAAAGGAAGATGGTAGTGGTTGATGGAGGGCAATCTTCTCAGCCCCAGGACATTGCTGCAGGAGTTCCTCAGGGCCTAGGCCCAATCGTCTTCAGCTGCTTCATCAATGACCTTCCCTCCATCATAAGGTCAGAAATGGGGGTGTTCGCTGATGATTGCAGAGTGTTCAGTTCCATTCGCAACCCCTCAGATAATGAAGCAGTCCGAGCCCGCATGCAGCAAGACCTGGACAACATCCAGGCTTGGGCGCATAAGTGGCAAGTAACATTCATGCCAGATAAGTGCTAGGCAATTACCATCTCCAAAAGAGACAGTCTAACCACCTCCCCTTGACATTCAACGGCATTACCATCGCCAAATCCCCCACCATCAACATCCTGGGGGTCACCATTGACCAGAAACTTAACTGGACCAGCCATATAAATACTGTGGCTACAAGAGCAGATCAGAGGCTGGGTATTTCTGTGGCGAGTGACTCACTTCCTGACACCCCAAAGCCTTTCCACCATCTACAAGGCACAAGTCAGGAGTGTGATGGAATACTCTCCACTTGCCTGGATGAGTGCAGCTCCAACAACATTCAAGAAGCTCAAGACTGGCAGGCAAAACAGTAATCGAACCATGGGCGGCCTTTAAAGAGGAGATGGTTCAGGTACAGTCTAGGTACATTCCCTCGCAGGGGGAAAGGTAGGGCAACCAAAGCCAGAGCATCTTGGATGATGAGAGAGATAGAGAATAAGATGAAGCAGAAAAAGTGGGTGTATGACAGAAGTCAGGTTGATAATACAAGTGAGAACCAAGCTGAATATAGAAAGTACAAAGAAGAGAAAAAAGGAAATAAGAGGGACAAAGAGTATGAGAATAGACTAGCGGCTAACATAAAAGGTAATCCAAAAGTTTTCTATAGGTATATAAATAGCAAACGGGTAGTAAGAGGGGTGGGGCCGATTAAGGACCAAAAAGGAGATGGAGGCAGAGGTGCTAAATGAGTGCCTAGCATCTGTCTTTACCAAGGAAGATGCTGCCAAAGTCAGAGTTAATGAGGAGGTAGTCGAGATACTGGATGGGCTAAAAATTGATGAAGAGGAGGTACTAGAAAGGCTGGCTGTACTTAAAGTAGATAAGTCACCCGGTCCAGATAAGAGGCATCCTAGGTTGCTGAAGGAAGTACGGGTGGAAATTGCAGAGCTGCTGGCCATAATCTTCCAATCCTCCTGAGATACGGGGGTGGTGCCAGGGGACTGGAGAATTGCAAATGTTACACCTTGTTGCAAGGATAAATCTGGCACTACAGGACAGTCAGTTTAACCTCGGTGGCGGGGAAGGTTTTAGAAACGATCATCTGGGTCAAAATTAACAGTCACTAGGACAAGTGTGGATTAATAAAAGGAGAGCCAGCACGGATGGTAAAGGCAAATTCTGTGTAACTAACTTGATTTGAGTTTTTTGATGAGGTAACAGAGAGGGTTGATGAGGGCAATGACATTGATGTGTATATGGACTTTCAAAAGTCATTTGATACAAAGTGCCACATAATAGGTGCGTCAGCAAAATTAAAGGCCATGGGATTAAAGGGCCATGGCAGCATGGATACAAAATTGGCTAAGGGACAGAAAGCAGAGAGTAGTGGCAAACGGTTGTTTTTTGGACCGGAGGAAGGCATACAGTGGTGTTTCCCAGGGGTCAGTACTATATATATTGATGATACTTGACATATAATAATGATTTGGACTTGGGTGTACAGGGCACAATTTCAAAGTTTGCAGATGACACAAAACTTGGAAGTGTAGTGAACAGTGAGAGGATAGCAATAGGTTTCAAGAGGACACAGACAGGCTGGTGGAATAGGCAGAAATATGGCAGATGAAATTTAACACAGAAGTGCAAAGTGATACATAGAATGAGGAGAGGCAATATAAACTGAAGAATTTGAGAACAGAAAGTGATAACAAATAAGCAAAGTTGACAAACACAGACATACAGCTTACACACACCTGACCACAGGTATTACAAGCAGGTTTGGCAGTTTCATTATTTTACACTGCTTTCCAACACACCATCTCACTGTGCTTTATGAAAAACTGCTTAATCAAGCTAAAGGCAAATATATATGGGAAACACATGCCAATGGGACCAGAGATATTTGTCTAGAGGCTTAGAACACCATTCTCCACCAGCGAGCAAGATGTCAGAGCACTAGGGGTTGGGTATGCGATACACTGGCTCCAATAGCTCAACAAAAAGGACTCTGTCCTATGCAATATTTCTAATAATGTCACACGTAGAATTTGCTATTTTACCCCTCGTCCTTTGCCCAGTGCCTTGGATCAGAAGAGCATCCTACAGCAGCATGTCCAGGGCGACAGACAATACTCAGCTAATCTGCTGGCATCTTTGAAGTCCTGCCAGTAGAAAGCAGCAAATAGGAAGCAACAGTGATAAGGTTTCTGCATTTCACAGAAGGCATCTACAGCAGATATGGCAATTTTCAACAGGGGATAAGTTGTGGCCAAAAGAATCTAGCATCCAAACAATTAAATCCACATGAAGCCTTTCCTGTTACATAGAATTACATATCATTTTACAGCACAGAAACAGACCATTCGGACCAACAGGTCCGTGCCAGTGTTTATGCTCCACACTTATTTCATCCAACCCTATCAGCATATCCTTCTACTCCTTTCTCCCTCATGTACTTATCTAGCTTCCCCTTAAATACATATATGCTAATTGCCTCAACCACTCCATGTGGTAACAAATAGCACATTCTCACCACTCTCTGGATAAATAAATTTCTCCTGAATTCCTTATTGGATTTATTAGGGACTATCTTGTATTTATGGCAAAATCAAAAGCAAAATACTGCGGATGCTGGAAATCAAATAAAAACAGAAAATGCTGGAAACATTCAGCAAGTCAGGCAGCATCTGTGGAGAAAGAAACAGAGGTAACGTTTCAGGTCAATGACCCTTCGTATATTTATGGCCCCTAGTTTTGGACTCCCCCACAATTAGAAACATCTTCTCTACGTCTACCCTATCAAACTGCTACATAATTTTAAAAACCTCTATCAGGTCACCCCTCAGTCTTCACTTTTCTAGAGAAAGGAGCCCCAGCCTGTTCAGTCTTTCCTGATAGTTACATCCTCTCAGTTCTGGTGCAATCCTTGTGAATCTTTTTTGCACTTTCTCCAGTGTTTCTATATCCTTTATAATAAGACCACCAGAACTGAGCACAGTACTCCAAGTGTGATCTAACCACACGGTTACATCCAGTCCCACAGACACCCCAGCTTGCTCTATAACATTACTTCAATTTAACATTAAGGTGTTGTGCAGCAAAAGCAGCCATTAATACCTAAATCACCACACACTGCATAGTCAACAACGGGATGGACACTGATTTAGAGGTTGGACAGTTCTATTTCCCCACCTCGATAACACACATCTTTTAGGTCCTGAATATGCAGACAGTTCATCTGATGGATATCACAAGATTTAAAAAGAAAACACAAGTTGAATGACTCTAGATATACAAAATGCTACTAGCAACGGTTGAGGCAACCTAGGTGAAAGGGGAATAGACAGCGACACAGGGGAATACGTATGTCAGCATAACCAGTAATACGGGAACTCCAGGGGATTCTCCACAGATTACTGGAAACACATTTTCTAAATACCCCACTATTGTGATTTGTAATCCCCGGCTAGATCTTGGGCAGAGAACAAAACCTGATATTTAAATAATGCTGCATATGGTAAACAGTTCTCAAACAATCTATTCTTGGTACTTCAAAAAGAGTTTTATTTAGGCATCTGCTAACTTCAATGTTATTTGCTGTTTGCACAAAAGGCGAATAATAAGAGAAACAACAGCTGATAAGGCAGATGAGAGCCAAAAGGGGGCACCAGAAAGTTCTTTGACAAATACAAGCCATTCTGTTCAAAATAAATTTATTACTCACAACCCCATCCCTCCTCACTGACATTCATTGGCAATTTCACTGGTTACTGCATTGTTAAATCCCAAAAAACCAAGTGACACTCAACAGACCCACATGCTTAGTTCTACGGTGAAGCATGGGCTGATGGAGTGGGCAGAATGCCCCGTCAGTGAAGGCTCATTTCAGGAGCAACACCGCCTCACATACATGTGGCTCTCGAGTGGAACATTTAAAGCAAAATGTGGACTGAAGAGGAGGAATTAACTCGAGTTTTCAAATCCTCTCAGGCGATTGAAACATCTTGAACAAAAATACAGAAAAAATAAAAAAGGAACACACAAGTGCACACCATGTCAAACCCTCAACACAAGAACACGTGTGTGCACGCCATGTCAAACCCTCAAAATAAGAACGTGTGCATTCTTGTGTGTTATTTCCTGCCCAGGGAACCCATTGAAGACTGCCCCATCCTGCTGTTCCATGATCATGGTTATGACCAATAGCTTCAAACTATATTTCTCGGGAAGCACAAACAAAACATTCCTGATTTGGACAAAGCTCAGACAGCCAACTACAAGACCCAAGCCACACTTTAGAAACCTGCAACCCTTTTAATACAATGACCCAGGAGGGGAATTCCAAATAAATCAGAAGCCAAGCCATACAAGAAGAATTACAGGCGAAGGACCTAGTGGTGACTCACATTACCAACTCATATTACAAGTGTACTGTTACCCAATACAGCGCCTGAACCAAAATATGACAATGGCAACATTTGCTTACATCACAAGGGGATGTAACACTTTCACCAACTTCAAATGAGGCACCTGATGGTAGGACTCCTGTCATCGAAGCCATGAATTTAAGATCATTGTATTTATTTGTGCTTTGCAGCTTACAATATATATATTTGTGGTACAAGAAAACAAACACAGGTAATTGTTGCACATCACTTATTTCAGCCACTGCACTGAATTCTCCAGAGAATACAGCTCTGATGTTTCTGTCTGTTTGCATACATCTCCCATATCTGAAATCCCTGAAGAATTAATTTAGAAATTGTTGTGGTCAAAAAACTGAGCCCTTGTCCATGCGTGAGCCTGGTTTATATTTATAGGGAGCCTCCTTTACCACTGCAACTTAAACAGAACTACAATGCGCTTCTTGCATCTCTTGCAATCCTGTTACACATACATGACCAAAATTTGGGGCTCTCTATTATCCACCAAAGTTCACCTGAAGTAGGAGGATTTTGAATCCATTTTGCTGGATATTCCACTCTACAAAAATAAACACCCGAGTGGCAGCTACAATACTTTCATGTAATAAGACTGCAGATGATGTTCATAGAAAACAGCTAAATCTTTTGTAACATGTAACATCATTCAATTATTCATTAATTTTATACAGCATATAATATATATAAGCCACATACTGCAGCAATCACAGGGTGGCACAATAATCCACCGTTAAAAACCTCAAACCCCATCTTTTCAACCGAGCTGTGGGTCACTCCCAAACCCCACCTTTCTCTGCCTCCACTGCTTTATTATATTTATTTTCACCCCACCCTGCTCCCCAACAAGGACTTTGTATTCTTTCTAAATCAAAGTCACGATTTAAATGCAAATTGTTGTAAGAGTCGGAGTGATACAGTTACAATACAATAAAAGATCATGATGTCTCCTTGAAAGTAGCCTCTAAGGTATTGGTGAGACCGCACCTGGAATACTGCATACAGTTTTGATCTCCATACTTAAGAAGACATACTTGCTCTCGAGGCAGTACAAAGAAGGTTCACTCGGTTAATCCCGAGGATGAGGGGGCGGACATATGAGGAGAGGTTGAGTAGATTGGGACTCTACTCATTGGAGTTCAGAAGAATGAGAGGCGATCTTATTGAAACATATAAGATTGTGAAGGGGCTTGATCGGGTGGATGCGGTAAGGATGTTCCCAAGGATGGGTGAAACTAGAACTAGGGGGCATAATCTTAGAATAAGGGGCTGCTCTTTCAAAACTGAGATGAGGAGAAACTTCTTCACTCAGAGGGTAGTAGGTCTGTGGAATTTGCTGCCCCAGGAAGCTGTGGAAGCTACATCATTAAATAAATTTAAAACAGAAATAGACAGTTTCCTAGAAGTAAAGGGAATTAGGGGTTACGGGGAGCGGGCAGGAAATTGGACATGAATTTAGATTTGAGGTTAGGATCAGATCAGCCATGATATTATTGAATGGCGGAGCAGGCTCGAGGGGCCGATTGGCCTACTCCTGCTCCTATTTCTTATGTTCTTATCTGTAACAGATGGTTCATTACTTGGCATTGTGTACACAGAAAAGCAAATACCTGTGCTGTGCCTCAATAAAGTGCCAGTAGCCCTCCCGTCGTGAGTGCCGCACAAAGGGACGACTTTGTTAGTATGTTCTGCACTTTACCCAACGTTGCATGATAAGAACACTCATACTCAGAAGCATGAGCAGAAGAGGTGAATTGCCAAGTCAAACAGTTATTTAAGTCACACAAGGCTTATTATAGATCCAAAAACAAGCTTGCAGCCAAATGTTAAAAGCTGTAACACAATCTGAGTTATGAGGACTGCATTTTGGTCTTTGGAACCTCAACTGTGTAACAGCCTGTACCATACTGCTGGACTAGCTACGTAAAATAAGACCTGTGTAACGAACACTTCCAACGGGTCAAATGCAGTCAATCTACAACACAAGGTCGACTAGATAATGTAGCCACTGTTCATTCAGGTGATAACTTTCATCATGAATGTACAAGAGGCACATTTATAAATCTAAAAGAAACAGTCGCTAATATTATAAAAAAGTTCTGTAGCTTAAAATGGAATTTAGATAATAGAATGCAGTAGGTGCTACAGGCTGTGATTCAATCGTTACAGTTTCAACTCCTTCAGGCCCACTGGTACTTTGACGTCAATGGAGCTCAGCCAAGGCAGAGAGAGAAACAGTATCCTGCGCGATGCATCTGTAAAAACTGCATGTGAAAAAGTTAATCCTCCAATTATTCTTAACGCCTACACAAGATTTTCTGAAAAGCAAAAGTCATAAGTCCAATTAATAAAATACATTCAATGGTTCGTTCCTAAGTTTGAGAGAATATAACGTGGCTTTGTTCCAAGGTGCAAGTGTAGGAAGCCCGGGTACCCAAGGTGCTCACACCTGCTGTATCTTGACTATCTGTAGCAAGGATTTTAATCAGCTTGCTTCCATCTGTTCCTCTGAAGTGCCCTGGAGCGCGCACACACCTGATGGGATTATACTTATAGAAAGGTGTTATGATGGCGATAAAATTTCTAATAAAAAGGAAATAGACATAGTTTGCCAGTATAAACAAAGTGCACATTATAATGAGGCCCGTGTGATGTAACTGTCGCCAGGATATATATATAGCATGCAGATAAAGTAGTCTGCACAGTGGCACCTGCCCTCTGACCAAGCACATTGCAGTAGCCACCTTGTTTAAAACTGAAAACTGCCACCAGCCTTTCCACTTCATCTGAAATGGCCTCCCTCCACCTGTAACTATCTTCTTTAGGACCATCATCCAGCAAACAGGCAGTCCACCAAGACTGGAACACACATCTCCACTGGTCAGTGAGTGAGTAACTACTGGGCATAAATTTAAGATTAGCAACCAAATGAGGGAGGTCAGAATCTCTTAATGTAAAGGGCTGTCAGGACATTTTGCCCCTTAGCCTCCGTGAAGCACCTTGGAACTTTTTCTACATTAAAGGCGCTATATAAATGCAAGTCAGTGATGAGTGGGAAACCGGGAAACAGAATCCCCAGCAGCTTTTGAAAGGGAAGTGGATAAATATTTGAAAAAGAAAAACTTTAAAGGGTAAAAGGCTAAGGGAATGGGCTAAGTGGACAGCATTTCAGAGAATCAGAACAAGTGTGATGGGCCGAATGGCCGTCTTTTGTGCTGTACAGTTCTATGAACTGAAAGCAATTTCAGTGAGCAGTTCAGATGAAAAAGCAAAAAACCCCATCACTGAACCCACCAAGGACAATCCTTCCACAAGTATGATAATCAAGTCAATAGTGCTTTAGAATTCATGAACAGAAACAGCTCAAGTGTTATTTACATTCCTCAAGTCAAATTACTGGATAATTTAAGGTTTTTAGTGCAAAAAATGACAGGGTTGTTGGGAGTGGATTGTATGAACTAAGCATGTATGCACTAAAGGCTCCTCCCAACCCATACTGTTCATCCACTTGAATAAGGTGAATGTGTCAAAAATGCACAGATATGAATAAGACCTACTAACCCCACTGTTTCACATTCACAGGTCATCAACAGTATTTGAAGCATCAGTCTTTGGGCTCTGGGACAGAATGCATTTTACTATCAGCCTGGTTCAGTTGGTAACACTCTTGCCTTGGAGTTTAAACCCCTTCGGGAGGAGTAACGGGGAACGTTTTTCTAAATTAAAGAGATACTTTCTTCAACGGTAGACCTTCTATTTCAGAAACAAGTTGCATTTATATAGCGCCTTTCACGTAGTGAAACATCCCAAGGTACTTCACATGAGCTTTATCACCCAATACTGACCCCTGCTGACCCTTCCACCATTCTCTTTCTAAAAGAATTGTCACCCCCTTCCCCAATAAAATGGCAATTTTCAGAACAGTAGTCCACTGTCCAAAGGTATATTGTAGAATAAACATGTACATGAAAAATATGCCACACCAAAGCACATAGCAAAGCTATTCAAAGTGCTAGTCAGCACAAAGCAGCCTTCCGCTCAGAGTGCCCATTTGAAACTGAACGAATACAAAAAGAATCCAAGAAGAGCAGAGAGTAAAGTAGCCTGAGGAGAGGCTGAGCAGCTATTTAAAGCCGGTGAGTGCTGAGCAGTGCTGCTCAAAAGTAAATATTACAGGGATCACTTATACTGATCATTTGGGCTCCTGCCAAATCAATCATCACATATATCAAATCAATGCCAGTTAAGTGACTTTGGACTCCCGTTCACAAAACATTTTAACGTGCAGGAGATCGTCAATTACCTCTCCAAGCCAATTTCAATCTGAACACGTTTTAATGTTGGATCCTAGTATTCACAACACAGAGCAAGGCTGCATCATAACATAACATAGTATAAAAAAAGAGTATGCCACATGGCCCCTTGAGTCTGCTCCACCATTCAATAAGATCATGGCTGATCTTCTACCTCAACTCCAGTTTCCCACTGATCCCTTGATTCCCTTAGTGTCATCAACATGTCTAATCTGGTCATTATTAAAGATCTTATGTCTGTACAGTTCATATCTTTCCATTATAAATTCCTACGTTGACATTTGTAATGAAAACTGGCTATGTAAACGTGTCATGCTATAATGATAGCCTCCACCGAACAATGGTGCTGGCTGCGGTGTCACTACTGGCAGAGGATGCAATTACAACGTGAGAAGTTTACATAGGAATTTATAATGGAATGCAAAAATAAGCAGAGAATGTCTGACTTTAAGATGGGAACTTAATTACATATGCATACCATGGTCCAATTATCCCCTGGCCTTCAGCCCCACTTCACCAGAAGATTACATTCCATCTTTGACTCCTCGTGTGCAATGCCATGGGAGATTGACTAGTAAGTTATATATTTTATGTGCGAGCCTCAACATGCGTCCCGCTTTGTTCCTGCTTTTTCTTTAAAAAAATTATGACCAGTGGGTACTGTTGTGCCAGGAGGAGCTGATGTCAAAATTGCCAATGTACATTGTGTAATTAATTCCCAATACTCCAACTAATCAACAAGCAGGTTTCAACTGTCATACCTGTACACCTACATCAGAAAGTAATACGCAAAATTAATGTGGGAAACTGAGCCTGAAGTAACTTCAGAGAAAGCAGTATGGGAAGCCGACTTACTTCAATCTGACGCCCACAGCAAAAGCTTTCAATTTAAATTGATTCAAACTCACCTCGCCCCATCTGACCACACAGAGCAGTGACCAGAATGCACGAAGGAGACCCTTCATACCATAAGGAGTGACCCTGACACAGAGGTAAATTGATGAGTAGGATTTGATGTAATCACACCTTCAAACCCCAAAAGTGCTGGGGACATGGCTGGAAATCATGATCCAAGTTGCAATGTCGCCAAACAAATCACTACCAGTGTTATAACAATGGGGAGAGAGAAACACTCAGACACAAAAAGCAGGGATGGATAGCAAAGGGAGCCAGCATTTCAAACGATGAAAGATGGCCTTCTGACACACAAAAGTCCAAACGTAGATAGGGTGGACAATATCTATATATTTCTAACAGTTCACTTAACAGGACGACATGGAGCATATCCGAAATTATCACACTATGGTGTGATAATGGTAATAGGCGACAGGAAGGGGTTCTATTTACATGAATATCTGATTTAAGCTGCAGTGCAAGTGCTTACATTCCACCACGCCTGACTCCGAATCTGCCCGTTCAATAACTATTTACATTTTCAGGAGAATATTAAAATACCGTGTCCACTGAACAATGAGCAGTAGAATGGCTTGTTCTGACAGGAAGATTGCTTGCAGATATTAAAGCTGCTC
Organism: Heptranchias perlo; assembly: GCF_035084215.1. Taxonomy (NCBI): domain Eukaryota; kingdom Metazoa; phylum Chordata; class Chondrichthyes; order Hexanchiformes; family Hexanchidae; genus Heptranchias; species Heptranchias perlo. The sequence continues at coordinate 38,183,689 of NC_090353.1, forward strand.
AAATGATAAAAAGTCCTGTGGCCTCACTGTGTACCTTATTTATATGAACAAGGGGGAAAATATAATGCAAATAAGATCCTGAAAATGTTTTCCAAGTCTGGAAGATACTTTAACATTTCCAGTCAAGTGCAGCACCAGCTCCAAAAAAAGGCAGTGACGGCCTTATGTTGTCTCTTAGTCCTTAAAGCAATTAAAAGGCAACAGTGAAAAATATAGGAAATAGAATCATAGAGCTTTAAAGGAGGCCATTCGGCCCATCATGCCTGTGCCAGCTCTTTGAAAGAGCTATCCAATTAATCCCATTCCCCTGCTCTTTCCCCAGAGCCCTATAAATTTCTCCTTTTCAAGTATTTATCCAATTACCTTTTGAAAGTTACTGTTGAATCTGCTTCCACCACCCTTTCAAGCAATGCATTCCAGATCACAACAACTCACTGTGTAAAAAAAGTTCTCACCTCCCCCTGGTTCTATAGCCAATTATTTCAAATCTGTTACTGACCCTCCTGCCAGTGGAAAGTTTTTCCTTATCTACTCTATCAAATCCCCTCATAATTTGGAACACCCCTATTAAATCTCCCCTTAACCTTTTCTGCTCTAAGGGGAACAACCCCAGCAACTCCAGTCTCTCCACGTAACTGAAGTCCCTCAACCCCTTTAGTGAAACTCTTTCCCTGAAGTAAATCATGCAATAACAGCAACACAACAATTTGCCCTGAGCACATCAGTCTGCAATCAGCTACACTGCATTAGCATTCTCTCCACTGGGTCAGAAGGTTATGGGTTCAAGACCCTCTCCAGGACTTAAATACATAATCTAGGGTGAAACACTAGTGCTGTACTAAGTAAGTAGTACACTGCTGGAGTAGCCATCCTTCAGGCAAAATGTTAAACTGAATCTCTGGCTTTCTGGGTGCAATTGTAAACAATTTTACAACACCAAGTTATAGTCCAGCAATTTTATTTTAAATTCACAAGCTTTCGGAGATTTTCTCCTTCCTCAGGCAAATGTTTTGCCTGAGGAAGGAGAAAATCTCCGAAAGCTTGTGAATTTAAAATAAAATTGCTGGACTATAACTTGGTGTTGTAAAATTGTTTACAATTGTCAACCCCAGTCCATCACCGGCATCTCCACATCATTTCTGGGTGCAAGTTAAAGATCCCACGTTTTTAATTTAACTGATTGACATCACTGCATTAAACAGTTACAGCCAAGCATATGTCCCAAATATATTTTGCCACCTAGTCTTTGGGGTCTGAAGGAAAGGTCTTTTTGTTTCAGTTGCTGTTCTTGTTGTGGACCATGCCATTCTAACCATCCATGGATAAGGTGAATGAGGTCATTTGAATAGGACCTCATTCAGCGGTTGGAAGGCCATTGGAACGCTAGCCACTTGCACTGTGGTTCCACCGTACCATGTATTCTCTGCCGACCTCTTGTGAGGACACACTGATTACAGGCCACAAACTGGGGATAGAGAAGAAACCAGAAAGATCCACACGAATCGGAGGGGTGGGGGTAGTGAGAGAGAATGAGAAAGAATCAATAGACAAAGGCACACGGAGTTTTGAGCTCATCCATCCCCTGTGCTCGCTGACCAACATTGGCTCCCAGTCCGGGAACACCTCGATTTTAAAATTCTCATCCTCGTGTTCAAATCCCTCTGTGGCCTCACCCCTCCTCATCTCTGTAACCTCCTCCAGCCCTACAACCTTCGGAGGTCTCTGCCCTCCTCCAATTCTTGCCTCTTGTACATCTTTGATTTTAATCGCTCCTCCATTGGCGGCCGTGCCTTCAGCTGCCTAGGCCCTAAGCTCTGGAATTCCCTCCCTAAACCTCTCCGCCTCTCTCTCCTCCGTTAAGATGCTCCTTAAAACCTACCTCTTTGACCAAGCTTTTGGTCACCTGTCCTAATATCTCCTTATGTGGCTCGGGGTTAAATTCCGTTTGATATTCGCTCCCGTGAGGTGCCTTGGATGATTTTACTACGTTAACGGCGCTTTATAAATGCAAGTTGTTGTTTTGGGGGGAGCACAGACGTAGCGCTATTGAAGGATAATTTTTGTGTGGCATCTCGTGGTGATAAAGCAGCACTGGCAGAGGCCTGAAGCAGGTCCCCTGTAAATCCTCTTTGTAGGATGGAGGCGGCAAAGAAAATTCAGTCACAAAAGAGACTTAAAGGTGCAATACAGAGAAATGAGTCCCACGCAGAAAGTGTACGGCAGTGATCTTATCAAGCAGATCAGAGGTCAAACTGCAGGAGTGGAGCTTGAGCAGTTTATAACAATCATATTTGAAAATCAGATAGGATTTGATAGTCATTATTTTGAACAATATATGCATCCTGTTGTACTAGGGGGAGTTTAAGTACAATTTATGAGCTGGCAGGAGCCAATGAAGATGCCAAATGCTAGCGCACTCCACGTCCTTGGTGCACAATGATAGAGACATAAGAGGTCAATTGTGACATTTCTGCAACTTAAATCGAGAAATATTATTAACAAATGTTATACATCAAACATGTTACAATCGTTCAGCAAAGGTCCAAGCCAAAAGTAGCATTTCACCCGTCAGTCACATCTGGCTTCTTACAGATGAAACTCTCCACATCTGGATCTGTTGGTACGTACCATTTCATTAGCAGAGAAAGATTTCAAGTCAGGCTTGACAGTCACAGAGATTCAGGAATGAGTGTGCCAAAGTGGCCCACCACTTGTGCCTCCAGTGGATTATAGTCATCGCATTCGCTGGAGTCCCTCATGCACAAATTCTACACTATCTTACTCCAAATTCAACATCTCTCACACAATAAGATCTTTCTTGTTTAGCTCCCTAACGCCTCGACAGACAGCACAGCCAACCTACAAGCCACCAATAGCCATGTGCAGGAGGGAGCTGTCTAATTCTCAACGCATACCCTCTTGTTCTGGATTCCTCAAACATTTCTAAGAGTTTACCAGCTTTAGGTGACTACCCATTATTACTTTAAAAACCTGAACCCGACACCTACTCAGACTTCATCCTGCGGGAAAACAGGTGGATTAGCCATCTGCCTTCCACTTCTGGGGACCTGGGTACGAGTCCAGCCCACACTGATTGTCTGTCTGTTGGCTGCAATAGTTCTGTGTGAAATGAGCCCACAGGTCCTATTGTGCACAAAGCTGTCGTGATAATTTAGCACAAATTGGCAGCATCACCAGGAGGCGATAAGTACAAGTGTGGAAGGTTCAAGAATCCATATTGGTGAGTGGCTTTGTTGGTAGGGTAATGAGAGTTTTACTGTTGCTAACTGACTGTACTTGCACTGGGAGTCAAGTGAGAAAAATTGTTCCAATCCCTGGCATTAATATCCTTCACCTTGACCAGTGCAAATCGTCAAAAACACCATTTTGCTGGACAGTAATTTTAATTCTTACCACGAGCAGATCCAACCATTCATCCAACAGTTTCCGCTGTATTGGAGATCTAGACAGGAATGTAAACATACAAACTAGGCTGACACAGAATATACCCTAAACAACCTGTTGCCTGATGCTATATCACAATATAAATGCCCAGAACCTGAGGTCCCTTCGTTTCACTTCACCTGTCACTATGCACCTGTCACACAGTGAGTCAAACAACAAAATATCTCCATGAGCACCCACTTGACTAGACTAGACTACACTCTTACATCAGTGCACTTTACAGGAATTCTCCACGGACAGCTCACAACAGTCATGAAGTGCTGGAATACTAGGATGTATGTTAAATTTCAGGTTTTTTATATGGTATTTTTCTGCTTAATAATGCAATATCTGCCAGACAGATGAGAGTAATCTCAGCAATTATCCTCTTCCCAGGATCATTTTCACTGTATTACAATGCTCCAAGGTGACAGGGGAGAACGTGGATGAATTACGGTTCCTTCAGCTCGGCATGATATCTTCCAAGTGAGATGAAGTGTTTAAAAGTAGGTACGACAGAACACTACTGTAATAAACACTTAACTCTCAGTCCTTGGCTCAAGTCTGGTCTTGACATAGGAACAGGAGTAGGCCATTCAGCCCCTCGTGCCTGCTCCGCCATTTGATAAGATCATGGCTGATCTGTGATCTAACTCCATATACCTGCCTTTGGCCCATATCCCTTAATACCTTTGGTTGCCAAAAAGCTATCTATCTCAGATTTAAATTTAGCAATTGAGCTAGTATCAATTGCTGTTTGCGGAAGAGAGTTCCAAACTTCTACCACCCTTTGTGTGTAGAAATGTTTTTTAATCTCACTCCTGAAAAGTCTGGCTCTAATTTTTAGACTGTGCCCCCTACTCCTAGAATCCCCAACCAGCGGAAATAGTTTCTCTCCATCCACCCTATCTGTTCCCCTTAATAGCTTATAAACTTCGATCAGATCACCCTTTAACCTTCGAAACTCCAGAGAATACAACCCCAATTTGTGTCATCTCTCCTCGTAACTTAACCCTTGAAGTCCAGGTATCATTCTAGTAAACCTACGCTGCACTCCCTCCAAGGCCAATATGTCCTTCCGAAGGTGTGATGCCCAGAACTGCTCACAGTACTCCAGGTGCGGTCTAACCAGGGTTTTGTATAGCTGCAGCATAACTTCTGCCCCCTTGTACTCCAGTCCTCTAGATATGAAGGCCAGCATTCCATTAGCCTTATTGATTATTTTCTGCACCTGTTCATGACACTTCAATGATCTGTGTACCTGTACCCCTAAGTCCCTTTGGACATCCACTGTTTTTAACTTTTTACCATTTAGAAAGTACCCTGTTCTATCCTTTCTTGATCCAAAGTGGATGACCTCACATTTGTCTACATTGAATTCCATTTGCCACAGTTTTGCCCATTCACCTAATCTATCAATATCCCTTTGTAATTTTATGTTTTCATCTACACTGCTTACAATGCCACCAATCTTTGTGACATCGGCAAACTTAGATATGAGACTTTCTATGCCTTCATCTAAGTCGTTAATAAATATTGTGAATAATTGAGGCCCCCAGACAGATCCCTGCAGGACTCCACTAGTCACATCCTGCCAATGTGAGTACCTACCCATTATCCCTACTCTCTGTCGCCTTTCGCTCAGCCAACTTCCTAACCAAGTCCATACTTTTCCCTCGATTCCATGGGCTTCTATCTTAGCTAACAGTCTCTTATTTGGGACCTTATCAAATGCCTTCTGGAAGTCCATATAAATAACATCCATTGACATTCCCCTGTCCACTACTTTAGTCACCTCTTCAAAAAATTCAATCAGGTTTGTCAGACACGACCTACCTTTCACAAATCCATGCTGGCTCTCTCTGATTAACTGAAAATTCTCGAGGTGTTCAGTCACCCTATCCTTAATTATAGACTCCAGCATTTTCCCCACAACAGATGTTAGGCTAACTGGTCTATAATTCCCTGGTTTCCCTCTCTCTCCTTTCTTAAAAGCGGAGTGACATGTGCAATTTTCCAATCCAGAGGGACAGTTCCTGAATCCAGAGAACTTTGAAAGATTATAGTTAGGGCATCTGCAATGTGCTCACCTACTTCCTTTAAAACCCTGGGATGGAAACCATCTGGTCCTGGGGATTTGTCACTCTTTAGTGTTGTTATTTTCTTCATTACTGCACCCTAACATCATGGGTCACAGGAGAGCACCACAGTGCATCAAGTAGAGTGTTGGATTGATGCAATAGATCCTCAACACTGGGATACTAAATATATATCAGACACAACCATCTTCACTTTCCAACGTAATTCCTTTCAGTTTATTACACAATCGGTGTGGCATCTACAGCAGCCCGAGTACCACACCACTTTTAACCACTGCAACCTACACCATATTGAGTTACACTGAGGCTACAGCATCGAAACAGGCCATTCGGCCCAACAGGTCTATGCTGGTGTTTATGCTCTATTCGAGCCTCCTCCCACCCTACTTCATTTACCAGTTTCAGTATATCTTTCTATTCCTTTATCCCTCATGTGTTTATCGAGCTTCCCCTTAAATGCATCTACGCTATTCGCCTCAACTACTCTATGTGGTAATGCGTTCCACATTCTCACCACTCTCTGGGAAATGAGGTTTCTCCTGAATTCCCTATTGGATTTATTAGTGACTATCCTGTATTGATGACCTCTAGTTTTGGACTCCCCCACAAGTGGAAACATCTTCTCTATATCTACCCTATCAAACCCTTTCAAAATCTTAAAGGCCTCCATCAGGTCACCCCTCAGTCTTCTCTTTTCTAAAGAAAAAGGCACCAGCCTGCACAGCCTTTCCTGACAAGATTCCATGCAGGCCCTCACTCTCTTCAGTTACTGCATCCTCACTAATTTGACAAGACGATTCCAAGTGCCACCTCCTACTCTCAATCTTTCCCAGGAGTTCAATATGTGAACATAAATAACCTAAACTCAAAAAAAATGCTTCACAAGCTCTGTAATGGCCATGAGGACCAGGTCCAACCTACAATTACATGAATCACCACACAAGTACTGCACTCCTTGATAGCAGGTAAATTAAACATCCGATCTCTTCCTTTGCGCACTGGTCCCACTGTGATAGTCACTGTTGTGCGAGGGAGATGGGCCTGCCTATTGCTGCCTGGACTATACAATTCCCACTCCCTTAGACCACAGTTGAGTTAGTGATGCTGTATAACCAGAGGTAAGTCACTCAGAATCTTTACGTGGAATTTTAATTGTTCTCTTATTCCTGCTGCTGATGCAATTAACTGTCACTTTTAAACACAAACTGGTGTTTTGTAACTTTTCTGGCACCACCGAAACAATGACAGATTCTTTTGATGTCAGGGGGGCTTCACATCATTAACTTGTTCCTGTACCTGCCGTCAGCTTATGTCAAAGTCCATGCTCCCCTTATGATTTGTTGTGTGCACCAGACTAAATCCAACAGTGTCGAGCTGATCTGGAAGATAACTGAAGTTCGGAGTAACTGAGGCTTATTTTGATGAAGTTGTGAGGAAGTTACAGGCAGATCGGAGATGTAGAACATCCCAGGGTTTATTCACAGCACGTGTACCTACATTTTAGTGTAGATACTGATCCCTTACACTCGGGCTCCCATTCCTCCCCGCACGCCCACAGGCTCCACCGCAGCACCCCCCATCCTCCTCCCCAATCGCATCCTCATCCTCCTCCCCTCCCCCCATCGCATCCTCATCCCCCTCCCCCCATCGCATCCTCATCCCCCTCCCCCCATCCCCTCCTCCTCCCCATCGCATCCCCCTCCTCCCCATCGCATCCCCCTCCTCCCCATCGCATCCCCCTCCTCCCCATCGCATCCCCCTCCTCCTCCTCCCCATCGCATCCCCCTCCTCCTCCTCTTCCCCCCCACATCGCATCCCCCTCCTCTTCCCCCCCACATCGCATCCCCCTCCTCCCCCCCCCCCATCGCATCCCCCTCCTCCTCCTCCCCCCATCGCATCCCCCTCCTCCTCCTCCCCATCGCATCCCCCTCCTCCTCCTCCCCATCGCATCCCCCTCCTCCTCCTCCCCATCGCATCCCCCTCCTCCTCCTCCCCATCGCATCCCCCTCCTCCCCCCATCGCATCCCCCTCCTCCTCCCCCCATCGCACACACATACCACCCCCCTCACCACAGTACGGGCCTTGCCGCCTTAGGGCCGTTGAATGGGGCTTTGGAGCCTCTTCCTGCCGCCCATGTGCGTCTTTTTTCGGGCCCCAAGACCGAGGTTTTGAAGGGCCGCACTTTGACCCCAGTGAGTACCAGGCTCGGACTCCGCGAACCCCGGGCGCGACTCACAGGTGGGGTGGGGAGAAAAACTAGGCCGCGCGGCCTGTGGCCGGAGCTAGGCCGCGCAGCCTCGGGCTGGAGTGTGAGATAACCCCTTCCTCCTTACCTGCGCGTCGTTGGGGCCTTGACTCTGGCCTTGCGTCTGGGTTTGGGACGGTAAGGTGAAGTCGGTGAACTCGAACTCGGAGCCCTGCGTGTCGGCCCCGAGCAGCTCGGCCTCCTCGGTGTCCAGGAAGGTGAGGGTCTGCGAGCTGGGCCCGTACGCGTCCACACTCATCGCGGCCACGGCGGCGGGAGCGCGCACTCACACCGAGCGAGCGCGATTCAAACACCGGCAACAACGGCTACGCAGCGCGCGCTGGGGTCGGGGTCCGGGTCCGGGGCGGGCGGCGGGCGGCGGGCTCGGGACCGACCGATCGATCTCCGGACACAGAAACCCAGCAACAGCGCGAGCCGCAACTCCCCCGCAGCGCTGACGTAATGCACAGAACGCCGTGACGTTCGCAGCGCTGACGTGCTGCACAGTGCGCCGTGACGTACGCAGCGCCGAAAAGTGGGTCCGGGCTCGCGGTGACATCATTCTCCGGCAAGAAGCGATGACGCAATACGCAGGAGAAGGGTTGGCGCCGAGTGAGGGAACGGGATGACGGACTCGGGAGAGGAGGCGAGGGTCCTCCCTCACCCGCTCGCCTCCGTGTAATCTGAGGCTCCGGCAAACCCCGCCCTCGTTCTCCGACTAACTGACCGGCCGCCATTTGGAAACTCCAAGGGCCCCACCGAGTCCCTCCCCTCCCCCCAACCCAGGTCCCCCCTTCACCACCACACGGCCCCGCTGAGTCCCCCCCTTGCCGAGGGCCCCACTGACCCCCCCCCCTTGCCGAGGGTCTCACTGAGACCACCCCCCCCCCTTGCCGAGGGCCCCACTGACCCCCCCCCCCCCCCTTGCCGAGGGTCTCACTGAGACCACCCCCCCCCCTTGCCGAGGGCCCCACTGAGACCACCCCCCCACCCCTTGCCGAGGGCCCCACTGAGACCTCGCCCCCCCCTTACCGAGGGCCCCACTGAAACCCCCCCCTTTGCCGAGGGCGCCGCTGAGGAACGCCCCTGCTGAGGACCCCTCCCCACTGAAGGCCCTGCTGAGACCCCCCCCCCAGCCGAGGGCCCCACGGAGTCTCCTCCCCCCCCGGGCCCCTCGGAGACCCTCCCACCTCATCCACTCAGGGCCCCTCCGTGGCGCGCCCCCAGATACCCAACCCCCTCACCCCTGCCCAGGGCTCCCCTAAGACCCAGAGCGCCTGCCCAATACCATCCTCCCTCCCCTGAGACCCTCTGCCCTCCTGCCATGGCTCACCCAATCCCCCCCCCACGACGGGGCTGCCTTTTGGGTTACACATGTTCAGACTGACTTTTTGAAGTATTTTCTTGGCCTACCCTGTACCCCGTGTTATCCCTGTCCAATGGGGTAAGGGGTCAACTTCCTTCAGTGCAGTGGCATAACCCACCTTGCACAGTGTCAGACTGCCAGTTAAGGGTTAATATCGCTACAGGTTAATGCTCCCTATTTCCTGTTTAGTCCACTTCTACTTCAATATGTTCTCTGGTTATTGCTCTGCTCTCAAGTTAATGCCCCTCTGGTTAACGCCCCCTCCCCCAATTACCACTTGATTATGCAACATGAAAACTGTTTAACATCAGTTGTGGGAAAGTTACTGGAATCTATCGTCAGGGATAGAGTGACTGAGCACTTGGACAAGTGTGAACTGTTCAAAGAGAGTCAGCATGGAAATGTGAAGGGTAGGTCATGTCTGACTAATCTAGTTGAAGTTTTACTAGCATAGTGTCTATGGATATTGTCTGAATGGACTTCCGGAAGGCATTTGATAAGGTTCTGCACAAGGGATTATTTGCAAAAATGAGAACATGTGGAATTGGAGGTAACCATGTGACATGGGTTGGTAATTGGAGGTAGGAGACAGAGACTAGGGATAAACGGAATGTTCTCTGATTGGCAGATGGGACAAGTGGTGTTCCCCAGAGATCTGTTCTGAGGCCTCAGCTTTTCACCATATTAATGACTTGGATGAAGGAATAGAGAATTGTATATCCAAGTTTGCAGACAATAAGTTGGGAGGCACAGTAAGTTGTGCAGATGGAAGCAAGAAGTTACAAAGGGATATCGATCGATTGACTGGGCAAAATGATGGCAGAGTGTGAGGTCGTCCACTTTAGATTCAAGACACAGTCCAGGAAACTAGGCCAGTTAGCTTAACGTCAGTGGTAAGAAAAATAATGGAATCTTTACTCAAAGATGTAATAGAAAAATATCTAGAAAATGAAAATATAATAAAGAATAGTCAGCACAGATTTCAGAAGGGAAAGTCATGCTTGACCCACCTTATTGAATTCATTGAAGAAGTAACAGAAAGAGTAGACAAGGGTAATGTAGTAGATGTAATATATTTGGATTTTCAAAAGGCCTTCGATAAGGTACTTCATTGTAGACTCATGACTAAGGTCAGAGCATGTGGAGTTAGGGGACAGATAGCAGAATGGATAGCAAACTGGCTACAAAACAGAAAACAGAGAGTAGGGATTAAGAGTAGCTACTCAGACTGGCTAAAGGTGGGAAGTGGTGTTCCACAGGGATCAGTGCTGGGACCACTGTTGTTCACCATTTACATCAATGATTTGGACTCGGGAATCAGAAGTACAATTTCAAAATTTGCAGAGGACACGAAATTGGAGGGGGGGTGTAGTTAATACAAAGGAAGAATACATCAAAATGCAAGAAGACTTTAATAAACTTGCAGAATGGGCATGTAATTGGCAAATTAATTTCAATATAGATAAGTGTGAGGTGGTGCATTTTGGTAGGAAGGAGGCCACATAATGCTTGGATAATGAGTCCAAGGGATCGGTGAGGTAGAGGAACAAAGGGATCTGGTGGTAGAGATACACAAATCACTAAAAGTAGCAACGCAGGTTAATAAGGCCATCAAAAAGGCAAACCAAGCACTGGGGTTCATTTCTAGAGGGATAGAACTGAAAAGCAGAGAAGTTAAACTTGTAGAGAACCTTGGTTAGACTTTTTTTTCTTGTGTAAGCAGGTTTATTTTCTTTTTTAAAACAAATCAAACCAAATAACAGTGTCAAATTATAATTTTCTTTTGAGAATCCAGGATGCACTCCAGCCCCTGCAGTGCCCACCGGTCGCAGAAAGCCTCAAGCGTACTGGCAGACACCGTGTGCTCTCTCTCCAGGGCCACCCGAGCGCGGAGAATGCCGCAGAAGAGAGGCAGACAGTTGGAGCGACTGCCCCCACGGGCCGCATCTAACCTGAACCTGTGGATAGCCACCTTGGACAGGCCCAGGAGCGCACCCACGAGGACTTCCACCGACCTGCCCGCCCCCCCCCCACAACGGGCGGCCAAAGATCAGGAGCGTGGGACTGAAGGGCAGCCAGAACTTGAGGAGCAGCCCCCTTAAATAGTGGAACAGGGGCTGCAGCCTCCCACACCCCGTGATTAAATGAAATACGGACTCATCCCCGCAGAAATTGCAAGCGGCCTGGGAGTCCGTGAAATGGCGTAAACGCCTGTTGGTCGCAACTTCTCCGTGCAACGCTCTCCACCCCAGATCCCCAATGGCACACGGGAGGATCCCCGAGTAGAGAGCCCTCCATTGGGGACCCCCGTCTCCGCCGGACGGCAAGATGGTACGCCAGGGCGTGTCTGGGCGAGAGACGAGGGCGAGGAAGTGGAGAGTGTGCAGGAGCCGCCCGTACAGGAAATCCCTCCGCGCGGAGTGAAATGGCACAGAGGGGATTTCCGAGAGATGGCTCAAGTTGTGAGGTACAGCCCCTCGAGGGAGGTTTCGGGGCCTGGCGCCGATGAGAAATTCCATCCGAACGGGGGTCAGATTGGACGGGGTGGCTCTACACGCTTGCCTTGGTTAGACTTGGAGTACTGTGAACAGTTCTGGTCTCCATATTACAAAAAGGCTATATAGGGGCATCGGAGAAGGTGCAAAAAAGATTCACAAGGATGATACCAGAACTGAGAGGATTTACTTATCAGGAAAGGCTGAATAGGCTAGGGCTCTTCTCTCTAGAAAAGAGAAGGCTGAGGGGTGACCTGATAGAGGTCATTAAGATAATGAAAGGGTTTGACAGGGTACACTGTAGAGAAAATGTTTCCACTTGTTGGGGAGACTAAAACTAGAGGTCATCAATATAAGATATGCCATTTGAAAATCTAATTATATTACATCTACTACATTTCCCTTGTCTACTCTTTGTTACTTGTTCAAAGAATTCAATAAGGTTGGTTAAGCATATCCTTCCCTTTGAAATCCGTGTTGACTATTCTTTACTATATTTTCGGTTTCTAAATGTTTTTCTATTACATCTTTTTGTAAAGATTCCATTATCTTTCTACCACTGACGTTAAGCTAACTGGTCTATTGTTCCCTGGATTTGATCTATCTCCCAACTTGTCATATCAATGATTTAGACTTAAATGAAGGGGGCATGATTGAGAAGTTTGCAAATGAAACAAAAATTGGCCATGTGGTTGATAATGAGGAAGAAAGCTGTAGACTGCAGGAAGATATCGATGGACTGGTCAGGTGGCAAATGGAATTCAATTTGGAGATGTGTGAGGTAATGCATTTGCAGGGGGGGCAAACAAGGCAAGGCAATACATAATAAATGGTAGGATACTGATAAGTGTAGAGGACCAGGGGGACTTTGGAGTGCATGTTCACAGATCCCTGAAGGTAGCAGGACAGGTAGATAAAGTGGTTAAGAAGGCATATGGGATACTTGTCTTTATTAGCCAAGGCATAGGATATAAGAGCAGGGAAGTTATGCTAGAACTGTATAATTCGCTAGTTAAGCCACAGCTAGAGTACTGCGTACATTTCTGGTCACCACATTACAGGAAAGATGTGATTGCACTGAAGAGGGTTCAGAGGAGATTTAAGAACATAAGGAAAGGAGAAGGAGCAGGCCGTACGGCCCCTCGAGCCTGCTCTGCCATTCGATAAGATCGTGGCTGATCTTTGGCCTGAACTCCACTTTCCCGCCCTATCCCCCTAACCCTTGATTCCCCAAGAGTCCAAAAATCTACCTATCTCAGCCTTGAATATATTCATGATGTGGAGATGCCGGTGATGGACTGGGGTGGACAAATGTAAGGAGTTGTACAACACCAGGTTATAGTCCAACAGCTTTATTTGAAATCACAAGCGTTCGGAGCTTTGCTCCTTCGTCAGGTGAGTGCAGGGTTCCATAAAGGCACTGCATATATAGTCAGAGAACAATGCTTGGTGATTACAGATAATCTTTCCAACTGCCCGTTATCACACCTCGGCAGAGAGATAAGCGTTCTCCAAGGCGGCCTTCAAGACACACGACAACGTAAAATCATCGAGCAGAAATTGATAGCCAAGTTCCGCACCCATGAGGATGGCCTCAACCGGGATCTTGGGTTCATGTCACGCTACATGTAACCCCACCAGCGAAAAAAAGTTAATCTGTTTTTAATACAACTGGTCATTCTCTCTCTCTGCCTTTCGGGTCTCTCTCTCTCTCTCTCTCTCTCTCTCTGTCTGTCTGTCTGTCTGTCTTTGTTATCTGACCCCTTGTGTATTCAGTATTCTTGGATGTAATGTGTCCCTGACTGACCTGTCTGAACACCATCCACTCCTTTGATTGCTGTGATTATCTCTCTGCCGAGGTGTGATAACAGGTAGTTGGAAAGATTATCTGTAATCACCAGGCATTGTTCTCTGACTATATATGCGGTGCCTTTATGGAACCCTTCACTCACCTGACGAAGGAGCAAAGCTCCGAAAGCTTGTGATTTTGAATATATTCAATGACTCAGCATCCACAGCCCTCTGGGGTAGAGAATTCCAAAGATTCACAATCCTCTGAGTGAAGAAATTCCTCCTCATCTCAGTCTTAAATGGCTGACCTCTTATCCTGAGACTATGCCCCCTAGTTCTAGACTCTCCAGCCGGGGGAAACAACCTCTCAGCATCTACCCTGTCAAGCCCCCTCAGAATCTTACATGTTTCAATGAAATCACCTGTCATTCTTCTAAACTCCAGAAAGTATAGGCCCATTCTACTCAACCTCTCTTCATAGGACAATCCTCTCATCCCAGGAATCAATCTAGTGAACCTTCGTTGCACCGCCTCCAAGGTAAGTATATCCTTCCATAGATAAGGAGTAAAGATAAGGATTTACGAGGATGTTGCCAGGACTGGAGATTTTTAGCTGTGAGGAAAAGATTGAATAGGCAGGGATTGTTTTCTTTGGAGTAGAGGAGGCTGAGGGGAGATTTGATTGAGGTATATAAAATTATGTGGGGCCTAGATAGAGTGGATAGGAAGGACCTATTTCCGTTAGCAGAGAGGTCAATAACCAGGGGGCGTAGATTTAAAGTAATTGGTAGAAGGATTAGAGGGGAGTTGAGGAGAATTTTTTTCACCCAGAGGTGGTGGGGGGTCCAGAACTTACTGCCTGATAGGGTGGTAGAGGCAGAAACCCTCATTGCATTTAAAAAGTACGTGGATGTGCACTTGAAGTGCCTTAACCTAGAAGGCTACAAACCAGGAGCTGGAAAGTGGGATTAGGCTGGATAGCTCTCTTTCGGCCGGCACAGACACGATGGGCCCAATAGCCTCCTGTGTCGTAAATTTCTATGATTCTAATTTGCATTTATATAGCACCTTTAATGTAGTAAAACATCCCAAGGCGCTTCATAGGAGCGATCCACATAAGGAGCTATCAGGACAGGTGACCAGAAGCTTGGTCAAAGAGGTAACATAAGAATATGGGCCCTCGAGCCTGCTCTGCCATTCAATAAGATCATGGCTGATCTTTAACCTCAACTCCACTTTCCTGCCTGATCCCGATATCCCTTGATTCCCCTAGGGTCCAAAAATGTATCGCTTTCAGCCTTGAATATACTCAACGACTAAGCGTCCACAGCCCTCGGGTAGAGAATGCCAAAGATTCACAATTCTCTGAGTGAAGAAATTCCTCCTCATCTCAGTCTTAAATAGTAGGTTTTAAGGAGCAAATTAAAGGAGGAAAGTGAGGCCATGAGGTTTAGGGAAGGAATTTCAGAGTTTAGGGTCTAGGCAGTCAAAGGCACGGCGGCCAATGGTGGAGCGATTAAAATCGGGGATGCGCAAGAGGCCAGAATTGGAGGAGTGCAGAAAGCTCAGAGGGTTGTAAGGCTGGAAGAGATTACAAAAATAGGGAGGGGCGAGGCCATGGAGGGATTTTAAAACAGGATGAGAATTTTAAAATAGAGGTGTTGCCAGACCAGGAGCCATTGTAGGGTCAGTGAGCACAGGTGATGGGAGAAGGGGACTTAGTTCAAATTAGGATCTGGGCAGCAGAGTTTTGGATAAGCTCAAATTTACGGAGGGCGGAAGGTGGGAGGCCGGCCAGGAGAGCATTGAAATAGTCCGGTCTAGAGGTAACAAAGGCGTGGATGAGGGTTTTGTCGGCAGATGAGCTGAGGCAGGGATGGAGCTGGGTGATGTTATGGAGGTGGAAGTAGGCGGTCTTGGTGATGGAGAGGATGTGGGGTTGGAAGCTCAGCTCAGGGTCAAATAGGGCGCCAAGGTTGTGAACAGTCTGCTTCTGCCTCAGTTAGTGGCCAGGAAGAGGGATGGAGTCAGTGGCTAGGGAGCGGAGTTTGTGGCGGGGACCGAAGACAATGGCTTTGGTCTTCCCGATATTTAGTTTGAGGAAATTTCTGCTCGTCCAGTGTTGGACAAGCAGTGTGACAAATCAGAGACAGTGGAGGGGTCGAGAGGTGTGGTGGTGAAGTAGAGCTGGATGTGGTCAGCGTAAATGTGGAACTTGACGTTGAAATCACACGAGCTGTCCACCAGTCCTCTGGCACTATTCCTTTTTCCAATGAATTTTTATATATATGTAATAGTGCCTCTGCTACCTCTTCCCAACTTCTTTTAATATACACGGATGCAATCCATCCGGACCAGTGATTTTATCCTCTCTAAGTTTGATTAATTTATCAATTATCTCCCCCCTTTCTATCTTAAATGTCTTTATATCTTTTTTGATCACTTCTTCTAATGTCATGCCCACCTTGTTAGCCTCCCTGGTAAATACTGAGGTAAAGTAACTATTCAATATTTCTGCCATTTTGCTGTCATTACCTGTGAGTTTAACGGTGAGAGACGAGAAACTGGAGGAGCAAAGAAATTTGGGAGTCAAAGTACACATCACTAAAAGCTAGTAGACAGGTACAAAAAATAATCTAAAAGGCTAATGGAATGTTGGCCTTTATCTCAATGGGTCTGGAATACAAAGGGGTGGATGTGATGCTTCCGTTGTGCAGAGCCTTGGTCCCATCTCAGATCCCATCTGAGCACTGCGATCAGTTCTGGGCACCGCACCTTAGGAAGGATATATTGGTCTTGGAGGGAGTACAGCGCAGATTCACCAGATTGTTACCAGGTCTTAGAGGGTTAAGGAGCGGATAGGGCAGGGGAGTGGGACTAGCTGGATTGCTCTTGCATAGAGCCGACGTGGACTCGATAGGCCAAATGGCCTCCTTCCATGCTGTAACCTTTCTATGATTCTATAAATAACGAGGACAGGTTGCAAAACTTGGGTTGTAGTCCCTTAAGATTAGATGGTTGAGGGGTGATCTAATTAAGGTGTTTAAAATTATGAAAGGATTTGATGGGGCAGATATAGAGAAACTATTTCTTCTGGTGGGGGAGTCCTGAACAAGATGGCACAATCTTAAAATGAGAGCTAGGCCATTCAGGAATGAAATCAGGAAACATTTTACACACAAAGGGTAGTCGAAATCTAGGAACAAGAGTAGGCCATTTGGCCTAATGGCCTACTTCTGCTCCTATCTCTTCTGGTCTTGTGGTGATACATTTCAGTAGGAAGAATGAGGAGAGGCAATATAAACTAAACAGCACAATTCTAAAAAGGGTGCAGGAACAGAGAGACCTGGGAGTATATGTACATAAATCATTGAAGGTGGTAGGGCAGGTTGAGAAAGCCGTTAAAATGGATCATGGCTGATCTGTGACCTAACTCCATATACCAGCCTTAGCCCCATATCCTTTAATACCATTGGTTAAAAAAAATCTATCAATCTCAGATTTAAAATTAACAATTGAACTAACATCAACTGCCGTTTGAGGAAGTGAGTTCCAAACTTCTACCACCCTTTGCATGTAGAAGTGTTTCCTAACTTTGCTCCTGAAAGTCCTGGCTCTAATTTTTAGGCTATGTCCCCTAGTCCCCAACCAGCGGAAATAGTTTCTCTCTATCTACCTAGATAAAGTTTTTTGATGAGGTAACAGAGAGGGTAGATGAGGGCAATGCATTTGATGTTGTGTATATGGACTTTCAAAAGGCATTTGATAAAAAGCAAACAGGATCCTGGGCTTTATAAATAGAAGCATAGAGTACAAAAGCAAGGAAGTCATGATGAACCTTTATAAAACACTGGTTCGGCCACAACTGGAGTATTGTGTCCAGTTCTGGGCACCGCACTTTAGGAAAGATGTGAAGGCCTTAGAGAGGGTGCAGAAGAGATTTACTAGAATGATTCCAGGGATGAGGGACTTTAGTTACGTGGATAGACAGGAGAAGCTGCGGTTGTTCTCTGTCCCATACCCAGGATAGCAGAGCTGAGATCGTACATGGTGGAGCACAAGATAAGTAGGAAAAAGCAAGGCAGTTTGGTCCATTTTAGCTCGTTTGTCCAAAAAGAAAAATTCTACAGTTCCCCATCACACCATCGACGTTGTGTATGGTTTTTGCTTCCACCATTCAACCCAAGTCCTGATTATTATTTGTATCAACAAATTCTTCCGGGCATCAGTCCTAAAAGCATTGGGGATGTGCAGCACTGAGGGAATGCAGCATTGTTGGAGGTGTTGTCTTGCAGATGAGACATTAAATGGAGGTCCCGCCTGCCTATTAAGGTTGACATAGATGTCACGGCTCTCACGATTCAAAAGAAGCAAGGGAGTTATCCTGGTGACCTGGCCAAGATTACTCCACCCTTCAACCAATGCCATTAACAAAACAGTCAATTACATAGGTATGAGGGGTGAGTTGGCTATAGTAGATTGGGAAATTAGATTAAAAGATATGATGGTACATAAGCAATGGCAAACATTTAAAGAAATATTTCATAATTCTCAACAAATATACATTCCCTTGAGGAATAAAAGCTCCATGGGAAAAATGATCCAACCATGGCTAACTAGAGAAGTTAAGGATAGTATTAGATTAAAAGAAGAGGCTTATAATGTTGCCAAAAAGAGCAGTAAGCCTGAGGATCGGGAGGGTTTCAGAAACCAGCAAAAGATGACTAAGAAACTGATAAAGAGGGAGAAAATTGAATGAGAGTAAACTAGCAAGAAATATAAAAACAGATCGTAAGAGCTTCTACAGATATATAAAATGGAAGAAGTTAGTGAAAGTAAATATGGGTTCCTTAGAGGCAGAGACTGGAGAAATTATAGTGGGGACTAAGGAAATGGCAGAGAGGAGGTAAGGGACCTTGGAGTGCATGTCCACATACCCCCGAAGGTAGCAGGACAGGTAGATAAGGTGGTTAAGAAGACATATGGAATGCTTTCCTTTATTAGCCGAGGCATAGAATATAAATTGTAAACAATTTTACAACACCAAGTTATAGTCCAGCAATTTTATTTTAAATTCACAAGCTTTCGGAGATTTTCTCCTTCCTCAGGCAAATGTTTCAAGAGCTCCTTGAAGCCTACGCATTTATACATATTGAACAATACATGGTGTTTACAGACTGCCCCTGCAACTGCCCGTTGCCAAGGCAATCACCGTGTTCAGACAGAGAGGTGTCACCTGCAGAACCCCCGAATACACATTCAACAAAAAAACAAACAGGGAAAAAAAAACAGAGAAAAAAAAAACACAGAGAGAGGCAGAAACATCCGGAAGGCAGAGAGAGCCAGCAAATGACCCATTATATTAAAAACAGATAACATTTGTTCGCTGGTGGGGTAACGTGTAGCGTGACATGAACCCAAGATCCCGGTTGAGGCCGTCCTCATGGGTGCGGAACTTGGCTATCAATTTCTGCTCGACGATTTTGCGTTGTCGTGTGTCTCGAAGGCCGCCTTGGAGTACGCTTACCCGAAGGTCGGTGGATGAATGTCCATGACTGCTGAAGTGTTCCCCGACTGGGAGGGAACCCTCCTGTTTGGCGATTGTTGCGCGGTGTCCGTTCATCCGTTGTCGCAGCGTCTGCATGGTCTCGCCAATGTACCATGCTCTGGGGCATCCTTTCCTGCAACGTATGAGGTAGACAACGTTGGCCGAGTCACAGGAGTATGAACCATGCACCTGGTGGGTGGTGTCATCTCGTGTGATGGTGGTATCTGTGTCGATGATCTGGCATGTCTTGCAGAGGTTACCGTGGCAGGGTTGTGTGGCGTCGTGGACGCTGTTCTCTTGAAAGCTAGGTAGTTTGCTGCGAACGATGGTCTGTTTGAGGTTGGGTGGCTGTTTAAAGGCGAGTAGTGGAGGTGTGGGGATGGCCATAGCGAGGTGTTTGTCCTCATTGATGACATGTTGAAGGCTGCGGAGAACATGGCGTAGTTTCTCCGCTCCGGGGAAGTACTGGACGACAAAGGGTACTCTGTTGGTTGCGTCCCGTGTTAGTCTCCTGAGGAGGTCTATGCGATTTTTTGCTGTGGCCCGTCGGAACTGTCGATCGATGAGTCGAGCGTCATATCCCGTTCTTACTAGGGCGTCTTTCAGCGTCTGTAGGTGTCCATCGCGTTCCTCCTCGTCTGAGCAGACCCTGTGTATTCGCAGGGCCTGTCCATAGGGGATGGCCTCTTTGACGTGGTTAGGGTGGAAGCTGGAAAAGTGGAGCATCGTGAGGTTGTCCGTGGGCTTGCGGTAGAGTGAGGTGCTGAGGTGCCCGTCTTTGATGGAGATTCGTGTGTCCAAGAAAGAAACTGATTCTGAGGAGTAGTCCATGGTGAGCTTGATGGTGGGATGGAACTTGTTGATGTTATCGTGTAGTCTCTTTAGTGATTCCTTGCCGTGGGTCCATAGAAAGAAAATGTCGTCGATGTATCTGGTGTATAGTGTTGGTTGGAGGTCTTGTGCAGTGAAGAAGTCCTGCTCGAACTTGTGCATGAAAATGTTGGCGTATTGGGGTGCGAATTTGGTCCCCATGGCTGTTCCGTGTGTTTGGGTAAAGAACTGGTTATCGAAGGTGAAGACATTGTGATCCAGGATGAAGCGGATGAGTTGTAGGATGGCTTCCGGAGATTGGCTGTTGTTGGTGTTGAGTATTGATGCTGTCACAGCGATGCCGTCATCGTGGGGGATACTGGTGTATAGTGCCGAGACGTCCATCGTGGTGAGAAGTGTTCCTGGTTCAACTGGTCCGTGGGTACTGAGTTTTTGTAGGAAGTCTGTAGTGTCGCGACAGAAGCTGGGGGTTCCCTGTACGATGGGTTTCAGGATGCCCTCGATGTATCCAGAGAGGTTCTCACACAGGGTTCCGTTGCCTGATACGATGGGACGTCCGGGTGTGTTGGCTTTGTGTATCTTTGGGAGGCAGTAGAAGTCTCCCACGCGGGGATTACGTGGGATGAGAATGCGTAGGATGCTTTGAAGGTCTGGATCGAAGGTCTTGATCAGTTTGTTGAGCTGGTGGGTGTGTTCTTTGGTCGGATCTGCGGGTAACCGTCTGTAGTGTTCCTGGTTGTCCAGTTGTCGGTATGCTTCTTTGCAATAGTCTGTTCTGTTCTGTATGACTATGGCTCCTCCTTTGTCCGCTGGTTTGATGACGATGTTGCGGTTGGTCTTGAGAGCGTTGATGGCGTTGCGTTGTGCTCGGGTGACATTCTGGACTGTCTTCTGAGTGCGGCTGATGAATCTGGCATTGACGCATTTCCTGACAGCTTGAGCATACATGTCCAGCTGAGGGCAGCGACCCTCCGGAGGAGTCCAGTTTGACTCTTTCCTCTTCGGTTGCTGTACCGCGGATCCCTCTGTCTGCTGTTCCGGATCGTCGATTGTCTCATTGGGTTCGCTGCTGAAATCTTGGGGTTTGTGGTAGAATTCCCGGAGCCTCATTCTCCTGATGAATTCCTCTGTGTCCGCCGCGAGACGAGTGGGGTCCATTTTGGTAGTGGGGCAGAAATTGAGCCCTCGGCTGAGAACTTCGATTTCGTCTGGTTGAAGGGTGTGGTCGGATAAATTGACAATAGACTTCCCTGTGGTTGCAACCGTGGTACCAGGGGAAGCTTGGTCGTTGCTGGTGGTGATGCCGAGTTTCTCAAGCTTCCTGCTTGAGAAACCCTGCCACGGTAACCTCTGCAAGACATGCCAGATCATCGACACAGATACCACCATCACACGAGATGACACCACCCACCAGGTGCATGGTTCATACTCCTGTGACTCGGCCAACGTTGTCTACCTCATACGTTGCAGGAAAGGATGCCCCAGAGCATGGTACATTGGCGAGACCATGCAGACGCTGCGACAACGGATGAACGGACACCGCGCAACAATCGCCAAACAGGAGGGTTCCCTCCCAGTCGGGGAACACTTCAGCAGTCATGGACATTCATCCACCGACCTTCGGGTAAGCGTACTCCAAGGCGGCCTTCGAGACACACGACAACGCAAAATCGTCGAGCAGAAATTGATAGCCAAGTTCCGCACCCATGAGGACGGCCTCAACCGGGATCTTGGGTTCATGTCACGCTACACGTTACCCCACCAGCGAACAAATATTATCTGTTTTTAATATAATGGGTCATTTGCTGGCTCTCTCTGCCTTCCGGATGTTTCTGCCTCTCTCTGTGTTTTTTTTTTCTCTTTTTTTTTTCCCTGTTTGTTTTTTTGTTGAATGTGTATTCGGGGGTTCTGCAGGTGACACCTCTCTGTCTGAACACGGTGATTGCCTTGGCAACGGGCAGTTGCAGGGGCAGTCTGTAAACACCATGTATTGTTCAATATGTATAAATGCGTAGGCTTCAAGGAGCTCTTGAAACATTTGCCTGAGGAAGGAGAAAATCTCCGAAAGCTTGTGAATTTAAAATAAAATTGCTGGACTATAACTTGGTGTTGTAAAATTGTTTACAATTGTCAACCCCAGTCCATCACCGGCATCTCCACATCATAGAATATAAAGGCAGGGATGTTATGCTGGAACTGTATAAAACACTAGTTAGGCCACAGCTTGAGTACTGCGTACAGTTCTGGTCACCACATTACAGGAAGGATGTAATTGCACTAGAGAGGGTGCAGAGGAGATTTACGAGGATGTTGCCAGGTTTGGAGAATTTTAGCTATGATGACAGATTGGATAGTCTGGGGTTGTTTTCCTTGGAACAGAGGAGGCCGAGGGGTGATTTGATTGAGGTATATAAAATCATGAGGGGCCCAGATAGAGTGGATAGGAAGGACCTATTTCCCTTAGCGGAAGGGTCAATAACCAGGGGGCATAGATTTAAAGTGATTGGTAGAAGGATTAGGGCTGAAATGAGGAAAAATATTTTCACCCAGAGGGTGGTGGGGGTCTGGAACTCATTGCCTGAGAGGGTGGTAGAGGCAGAAATCCTCAACTCATTTTTAAAAAAAATACCTGGATATGCCCCTGAAGAGCCGTGACCTGCAGAGATACGAACCAAATGCGGGAAAGTGGGATTAGGCTGGGTGGCTCGTTTCTCAGCCGGCGCGGACACAATGGGCCGAATGGCCTCCTTCTGTGCCGTAAATTTTCTATGATTCTGTATAGGGCTCTGGTGAGACCACACCTGGATTACTGTGTACAGTTTTGGTCTCCTTACCTAAGAAAGGATATACTTGCCTTAGAGGGGTTGCAACAAAGGTTCACCAGATTGATTCCTGGGATGAGAGGGTTGTCCTATGAGGAGAAATTGAGCAGAATGGGCCTATATTCTCTAGAGTTTAGAAGAATGAGAGGCGATCTCATTGAAACGTATAAAATTTTTTAGAGGGCTTGACAGGGTAGATGCTGAGAAGCTGTTTCCCCTGGCTGGAGAGTCTTAAACTAGAGGTCATAGTCTCAGGATAAGGGGTCGGCCATTTAGGACCGAGATAAGGAAAAATTTCTCTACTCAGAGGGTTGTGAATCTTTGGAATTCTCTACCCCAGAGGGCTGTGGATGCTGAGTCACTGAATATATTCAAGGCTGAGATCGATGGATATTTGGACACTAAGGGAATCAAGGGATATGGGGATAGGGTGGGAAGTGGAGTTGAGGTAGAAGATGAGTGTACTATAAACCCCTGAATAGTGAAAGGGAGATAGAAGAACAAATATGTAGGTAAATTTCTGAGTTCAAAAATAAGAGAGCAATAATAGTCGGGGACTTCAACTACCCTAACATCAACTGGGATTCAAACAGTGTGAGGGGTACAGAGGGCGCAAAATTCTTGATCGTTGTCCAGGAGAACTTTTTTAGCCAGTACGTGACAAGCCCAACAAGAGGGGATGCAATTCTAGACTTAGTCCTGGGAAATGAAGATGGGCAAGTGGGTGACCGCAACTCAGTTAGTTTTAGCATTATTATGGAAAAGGACAGAATTAAATCAGGAGTAAACATTTAAATTGGGGGAAGGCAAATTTTACAGAACTAAGAGGTGATTTTTCAGAAGTGGACTGGACACAACTACTTGATGAGAAATCAGTGGCAAGCCAGTGGAAGGCACTAAAAGGTGAAATTCTAGGGGTACAATGCAGGCACGTCCCCTCAAAGAAAAAGGGTGGCACTGCCAAATTTAGAGCCCCCCTGGATATCTAGAAGTATACGGGGCAAGATAAAGCAGAAGAAGAAAGCTTATGACTGTCACAGAAAACTAAATACTGCAGAAAGCCTAGAGGAGTATAGAAAGTACAGGGATGACGTAAAAAAGGAAATAAGGAAAACAAAGAGAGGGCATGAAAAAATATTAGCTAGTAAGATTAAAGAAAACTCAAAGATGTTTTATCAGTACATTAAGAACAAGAGGATAGCTAAGGAAAAGGTGGGACATATCAGGGATGATGAGGGTAACTTCCGTGTAGAAGCAGAGGATGTGGGTAGGGTTTTAAATGAATATTTTGTCTCCGTATTCACAAAGGAAAGGGATGATCCGGATGTAGTAGTTAAAGAGGAGAGGTGTGAAATATTGGATAAGGTAAACATAACGAGAGAGGAAGTACTAGAGGGACTGGAATCCTTGAAAGTTGATAAGTCATCAGGGCCTGATGGATTGTTTCCTGGGCTATTGAAGGAAGCCAGGGAGGAAATAGCAGATGCTCTGAGGATCATTTTCCAATCCTCACTAGATACAGGGGAGGTACCGGAGGACTGGAAGACTGCAAACGTAGTACCATTGTTTAAAAAGGGTACGAGGGAAAGGCCGAACATTATAGGCCGGTCAGTCTTACCTCGGTGGTGGGCAAACTATTAGAATCAATACTGAGAGATAGGATAAAGTGTCACTTGGAAAGGCATGGTTTAATCAGGGATAGTCAGCATGGATTTGTTCAGGGAAGGTCATGCCTTACAAATCTGATTGAATTCTTTAGGAAGGAGGATTGATGAGGGTAGTGCAGTGGATGTTATCTACGTGGATTTTAGTAAGGCATTTGACAAGGTCCCACATGGCAGACTGGTCAGAAAGGTAAAAAGCCATGGGATACAGGGAAATGTGGTGAATTGGATCCAAAATTGGCTCAGTAACAGGAAACAAAGGGTAAAAGTGGATGGATGTCTTTGTGAATGGAAATCTGTTTCCAATGGTGTGCCACAGGGCTCAGTGTTGGATCCCTTGCTGTTTGTGGTATATATCAATGATTTGGACTTGAATGTAGGGGGCATGATTGGCACATTTGCAGACGACACAAAAATTGGCCGTGTAGTTGATAGTGAAGACTCCAAGAAGATATCAATGGGTTAGTGGAGTGGGCGGAAAAGTGGCAAATGGAGTTCAACCCGGAGAAGTGTGAGGTAATGCCCTTAGGGAGGGCAAATAGTAAAAGGGAATACGCAGTAAACGGGAATATATTGAGAGGGATAGAGGAAGTGAGAGACCTTGGAGTGCATGTGCACAGGTCCCTGAAGGTGGCAGTACAGGTAGATAAGGTTGTGAAGAAGGCATACGGAATGCTCTCCGTTATTAGCCGAGGTATAGAATACAAAAGCAGGGATGTAATGATGGAACTGTATAAAACGCTGGTAAGGCCACAGCTGGAGTATTGTGCGCAGTTCTGGTCACCACATTACAGGAAGGATGTAATTGCTCTGGAGAGAGTGCAGAGAAGATTTACAAGAATGTTGCCAGGGCTTGAAAATTGCAGCTACGAGAAGAGATTGGATAGGCTGGGGTTGTTTTCCTTGGAGCAGAGGAGGCTGAGGGGAGACTTGAGGTGTACAAAATTATGAGGGGCCCAGATAGAGTAGACAGGAAGTACCTGTTTCCCCTAGCGGAGAGTTCAAGAACTAGAGGACATAGATTTAAGCTGATTGGCGGAAGGATTAGAGGGGACATGAGGAAAAACCTTTTTACCCAGAGGGTGGTGGGTGTATGGAATTCGCTGCCCGAGTTGGTGGTAGAGGCAGGGACCCTCAACTCTTTTTAAAAGTACCTGGACTTGCACTTAAAGTGCTGTAAGCTGCAGGGCTACGACCAGTGCTGGAAGGTGGGATTAGAATGGGCACCTGGTTCTTCAAGCTGGTGTGGACACGATGGGCCGAATGGCCCCCTTCTGTGCTGTACCTTTTCTATGGTTCTATGAGCCATGATCTTATTGACTGGGGGAGCAGGCTCGAGCGGCTGTATGGCCTACTCCTGCTCCTATTTCTTATGTTATGTTCTTATTGGTCATTCACTGACTTGCTGTTTGTGGAACCTTGGTGTGTGCGTATTGGCTGCCACGTTTTCTTACACAAGAGTGACTACACAACATTAATTCATTTAACATGAAGCTTTGGGAAGATCTGAGGGTGTGATAAGTGTTGAATAAATGCAAGTTCTTAGTTACATTCGGGTGTCACCAGTTTGAGCCTGTTGCCCCAAAGACCTAATGTTCTTAATCAGTGCTGTGGGGTACATTTTCTGAACTGGCTGCTTTTATGTTGCAGGTCTGGCCTCAGGAGAGCAAGCTAAGTGTTTGCTTTCTACTCACTGTTGAATTGTGCAGTGTGATGAGCTGGCTGCAGAGTGGATCCTGGTATATTGTACAGACTGGCTGTGGCCCTATTTCCAGTGTGTATGCCCCAAATATTTCTGTAATGCCGCAACAATGAATTGGCGCTGATATCTATATGCCATGATATCACTGCATCAGAGCAGCACATTTATTGGGCTTGGGGAGAGCGAGTGTCAGAGCAGGTGTGGGGGAGAGCTCCTGGTTTGCTGCTGGTTCTGAGTCGTTTGCGAGAGCCAGTAGCACGGTGACAATATAAAAACAACTACTTCAAAATTCTGAACGGTTTTGAAAGAGTGAATGGTAAAGAAGCAATGATAAATTTATACAAAACATTGATTTGACCACAATCAGTGTGCAGTTTTGGGCTCCATGTGATAAAACCATAGAGAGCATTCAGCATAGATTCACCTGGATGATACTAGGGATGGAAACACTATAGTTATGAAGAGGAACTTGAGATGCTGGGAATATTTCTACTGGAGTAGAGAAGACTAAGAGGAGATTTAATACATAGAAGTTAGAACACGGAAACAGGCCATTTGGCCCAACCTGTCCATGTCAACGTTTACTCTCCACATGAGCAAATAGTCCTAATCGCATTACCCACCCTGTTCCCGAATTACATAGAATTTACGGCACAGTCACAGGCTATTCGGCCCAATTGGTCCATGCCGGTGTTTATGCTCCACACGAGCCTCCTCCCACCTTACTTCATCTCACCCTATCACCATATCCTTCTATTCCTTTCTCCCTGATGTGTTTATCTAGCTTCCGCCTAAATGCAACTATGCTATTTGCCTCAACTACTCCTTGTAGCGAGTTCCACATTCTCACCACTCTCTGAACAAAGAAGTTTCCCCTGAATTTATTGGATTTATTAGTGACTATCTTATATTTATGGCCCCTAGTTTTGGACTTCCCCACAAGTGGAAACACCTTCTCTACGTCTAAAGAAGTCATAACTATATTCACTCAACCCATTTTCCTGATAATTGTGTGTCTGAAATGGAAAGAGTTCCAATTCCTGCAGTAACAAATCTAACTTTAATGAGCATTTTTTTACAGAAAGGAAGTGCTGCCCTCAGCGAATGGAATGTCCAGGATGCGTGGGACCCACGGGGGCGCTCTGGCTGCCTTCCTTTCTTCCGCGGTCTTGTTCACGCCCGGTGCTCGCTGGCGACTCGGGGCTCTCCATGTCCGGTGCCCGCTGGTAACTCGGGGCTCGCTGCACCCGGTTTGTCCAGTGCCACCTTTACCGGTCCAGTTAAAATAGGTAAACACCAACAAGCTCACCCTTCCTCTCACCAAGAGTGAGTGGGTGTGTTTGTTTGTGAGTGGGTGTGTTTGTGAGTATCTCAGGGTACTTCTGTGTTTGACACCTGCAGATGTGCTTATGAGTAGGTAGGTTTGAGTTGGATGCCTGTTTGTGAGCAAATGTCTAACAAACAAACAAGCGTGCATTTATATAGCACCTTTCACATCCTTAGGACATGCAAAAGCGCTTCAGAGCCAATGAAGCGGCACAGTGCTCCCGCAGCGGTGTTTGTGAGCAGGGGTGTATCAGTGTCTATGTCTGTATGTGAGTGGATGTGTGATTGTTTTTTCTACTTGTTCTCGGGATGTGGGCATCACTGGTGAGACCGGCATTTATTGCCCATCCCTAGTTGCCCTTGACAAGATTGTGGTGGGCCTTCTCTTTGAACCTCTGCAGTCCGTGTGGTGAAGATGCTCCCACAGTGCTGTTAAGTTGGGAGTTCCAGGATTTTGACCCAGCGACAGTGAAAGAACGGCTGATATATGTCCAAGTTAGGATGGTGTGTGATGGAGGGGAACTTGGAGGTGATCCCATGATACTGTTGCTTTGTCTTTCTCTGTGGTAGAGGTCAGGGGAGGGAGGTGCTCTCACATTAATCTTGGTGAGTTGCTGCAGTACATCCTGTAGATTGTACCTACTGCAGCCACAGTGTGCTGGTGGTGGAGACGGTGGATATTGAGTCTAGTGACAGGAGCACCATTCAAACAGACTGCTCTGTCCTGGATGGTGATGAGCTTCTTGTGTTGTTGTGGCTGCACCTGTCCAGGTGGGAGAGTATCCATCACACTCCTGACTCGAGTCTTTTAGATGGAGGGGTCAGGAGGTGAGCCACTTGTCGCAGAGTACTCCACCTCTGCTCTGCTCTTGTAGCCATGGTGTTGGTATGATTAGTCCAGTTAAACCTCTGGTCAGTGGTGACCTCAGATGTTGATTTTGGGGGACTCGGTGATGGCATTGAAGGTAAAGGGGAGGCTAGGCTTTCTCTTGATCGAGATGGTAATTACCTGGCACTTGTTAGCCCAAGTCTGAATGTTATCCAGCTCCTGCTATAGGCTGGCATGGGTTGTTTCATTATTGGAGGATTTGTAAAAGGGGCTGAATACTGGAATCGTCAGTGAACGGCCCCACTCCTGACCTTATGGTAGAGGGAAGGTCATTGTGAAGCAGCTGGAGATGGTTGGGCCCAGGATGCTTCCCTGAGGATCTCCTGCAGTGATGTCCTGGGGCCTCTGTGACCTCCTTCCTTTGCATCAGGTTTGACTGCAGTCACTAGAAGGTTTTCTCTTTGAACCCCATTGCCCAATTTTGCTGGGACTCCCTGGTGCCACACTTGGTCAAACACTGCCTTGATGTCGAGGGCAGTCACTCTCACCTTTCCTCTGGCATTCAGCTTGTGTGTCCATTTCTGGATCAAGGCTGTGATGAAGTCTGGAGCAAAGTGGATCTGACAGAATCCAAACTCACCGTCAGTGAGTAGGTTATTGGTGAGTAGGTGTCGTTTGATGTCACTTGATGATTCCTTCCATTACTTTACTGGTGACTGGGAGGAGGCTGATAGGGCAGTAATTGGACAGGTTCAATTGCTCCTCTTTGTTGTGGCAGGGCCGTACCTAGGCAATCTCCCACATTGTCAGGTAGATGCCAGTGTCATAGCTGAACTGGAACATCTTATCGAGGGGAATGGCTAGTTCTGGTACACAGGTCTTCAACACTGCAGTCGGGATATTGCCAGGCCCATAGCCTTTGCTCTGTCCACTGCGCTCAGCTGCCTCTTAATGTCATGAACTGGCTGAACACTGGTACCTGATGTTGGAAGAGGTCGAGTAGGATCATCCCCTTGATGCTTGAAAACACATTAACCTTGTCTCTGGCACTAGTGAGCAGGTTTTGTGCATTTGAGCTGCTGTGTGTGAGTTGGTGTGCTTGTGTTTATGAGTAGGAGTGTCTGTGTGTGAGTTGGTGTGCTTGTGTTTATGAGTAGGAGTGTCTGTGTGTGAGTTGGTGTGCTTGTGTTTATGAGTAGGAGTGTCTGTGTGTGAGTTGGTGTGCTTGTGTTTATGAGTAGGAGTGTCTGTGTGTGAGTTGGTGTGCTTGTGTTTATGAGTAGGAGTGTCTGTCTAATTACGATTGGCTGCACCTGTAAGCAGGTGTGATTGATTGGCTTGAGTGTGAACAGAGGTGTGTATTTGAGAGCTGATGTGTTTGGCCCCCGTCTTCACTCCCTCAAGTCCAAGAGGTACAGACTAGTTTATCCACCCATTACCAGATCTGGCTATCGGGCCTCTGCCAAAATTGCTCACTCCTCCAGGATCATCCTGGAGGTCAAAGATAACCCATAGCGTTTTCCCCACTACCAGCTTTCAGGGAGCTGAAAGTATAGGTGCTTCTGCTGATCCTGAGCATAATGATACAGCTCATTGTTTGTGAAAAAGTTAGGAGAGTTGATTTTTTTTGTAAAGTCACAATATTGCTTGTGTTTTCCCAGCCTGTGCTGGCATTATATTTGTAACTAACAGAGGGAGTGAATTAATACCAAAACAGTTCAGTACATAACCAGCAGGTGGCAGTGCTGCTCCTTTAAAGGGCAATTGTCATCCCTGCTTCTGTTTGTAGCAAATTGTACCTGGGTACAGGAGGAGGCCATTCAGCCCCTCTAGGCTGTTCCACCATTCAACTACCTCACATCCATTTACCCCCTTTGATCCATATACCTTGATACCCATACACAACAAAAATCTATCGATCTCAGTCTTGAAATCTGGTCCTAACATCCACAGCTTTTTGGGGAAGAGAGTTCCAGATTCCAACTACACTTTGTGTGAGGAAGTGCTTCCTGATTTCACTCCTGAACGGTCTAGCTCTAATTTTAAGGTTATGACCCCTTGTTCTGGATTCCCCCACCAGAGGAAATAGTTTCTTTGTATCTACACTATCTAATCCCTTTATCATTTTAAACACCTCAGTTAGATCACCCCTCAACCTACTGAACTCAAGGGAATACAAGCCTAGTCTATGCAACCTGTCCTCGTAATCTAACCCTTTTGGCCCCAGTATCATTCCGGTGAATTTACCCTGTACCCCCTCTGAGGCCAGTGTATTTTCCCTGAGGTTCGGTGTAATACAGGAACACTTCCCCCCCCCCCCCCCCCCAACATATGTGGTGGCTGCTCCAACAGATTCAGACCCTGAGATAACCAGGAGCTGTGTCTGCTTCGAGACCTCCAGTCAAAGCCACACACTGCAGCAGCTTCAATCAGCCACTCGCACGGCACAGCGTATGTAGACTGGGCTTCAGGTTTTATTTAAACTGCATTTTAGGTAGGTTGATCATATTTCTCCTTGTGAAGGGGGACTTCATTTTAATATTCTGTATACACCACAGGAGAGCAGAGCTGGTCGTGTCCTCTTCCCAGCTCCTAATCTAGACCCTGCCGCACTGCTCACAATCTGACACAGGCCAGAGATTGAGGCAGCAACTCTGTCAACATTCAAGATCGGATTGGATAGGTGGCAGAAGAAATATGGAAACAAGGCAGGTAAATATGGTTAAGCCCATTTGTTCACATGGATGTGAAACACAGACACTGATTGGGTGGCTTATTTCTATATTGGTGGTTGGTGTATCGCTCCACGTTGCTGGTGTGGTGGAGTTTATAGTGACCCCACTCTGGTACACGGAGATCAGTACACCCCCCCCTCCCCCCTGTACCCACTGACTCCCTGCGTCCCCACTCTGGTACACGGAGATCAGTACACCCCCCCCTCCCCCCTGTACCCACTGACTCCCTGTGTCCCCACTCTGGTACACGGAGATCAGTACACCTCTCCCCTCCCCCCCATACCCACTGACTCCCTGCGTCCCCACTCTGGTACACGGAGATCAGTACACTCCCCCCTGTACCCACTGACTCCCTGCATCCCCACTCTGGTACACAGGGAGATCAGTACACCCCCCTCCTCCCCCCGTACCCACTGACTCCCTGCGTCCCCACTCTGGTACACAGGGAGATCAGTACACCCCCCTCCTCCCCCCGTACCCACTGACTCCCTGCGTCCCCACTCTGGTACACAGGGAGATCAGTACACCCCCCTCCTCCCCCCGTACCCACTGACTCCCTGCGTCCCCACTCTGGTACATTGGGAGATCAGTACACACCCCCTGAACACTGACTCTGGATGTTGTAACTCTCATTCCAAGACAAGTTGAAAGCAGCACCATCTATAAAGATATATCTGAAGTGCTGCAGACAACGCTGTGGTTGCCGTTGGTAACTGTTGGTGAGCTGTCTGGTTGAATCAGCGTTCTGTCCGAGTTCTGTGTTGATAACCAAGAGCTTTCATCGCCTGTTTTGTTTAAAGTGTTTCCAGCTGTCTGTTGCAGTTACGGTTGTGATTGTAAGGTTGCTATCGAGTGCATCTCATTCCTGACTAATCCCAAACATTGCTCTCATTTAACAGTACAGGGTTACGTTTGGCGAGGGGAATTCATCTGATGTGGCTTTTCTTTTATTATTTCCTGCGATCCCTCCTCCCGTGAGCCCTTTAATGAAATTCCATGAACATCCTTTCAAGTCCAGTAGGAATTGAACAAATAATTCTCTCTCTATAAACTGTGAACATGCAGCAAGAATAATTTTACAGCCTAGAACCGATCAAAGTACAGGGGCTCTTACGGTCAAAGGAGGACATAATAGAAGATTTCAAAATGCTGAAAGGTTTTGCAAGGATAAATAGTGAACGTTTGTTTCCGCTCGTTGGCAAATTAGTAACAAGGGGCTTAGAATGAGGATTATCCCTGGAAAAACAAACAGGGAAGTTAGATTGTTTTTTTCATACAAAGGGTTATTACAACATGGAATGTTATCTGAGAATTTGGTAGCACTCTCACCTCTGAGTCAGAAGTTGTGGTTTAATCGGCAATATAGACTTGAGCACATAATCTAGGCTGACACATTAATGCAGTACTGAGGGAGTGCTGCACTGTCAGAGGAGCCCTTTTTCAGATGAGGTGTTAAACCAAGGCCCTGTATGGCCTCTCAGGTGGACGTAAAAGATCCCATGGTGCTATTTCGAAGAACAGCAGGAAATTCCCTGGTGTCCTGGCCAATATTTATCTCTCAACCAACATCACCAAAAAAAGAAATGATTGCTCATTCACTTGCTGTTTGTGGGACCTTATCTGCAAATTGGCTGCTGCCTTTCCCCAAATTACAACAGTGACTGTACTTCAAGTGTGATTCATTGGTTGTGGAGTGCTTTGAGACGTCCTGAGGATGTGAAAGACGCTATAGAAATGCAAGTTTGTTTCCTTGTGTGCTGCAGTTCCTATGATGATGAATACTTTGTGTTTATACAGAACTGTCATGTTGGAAGGTATCAGAATGCTTCACACGGTGAATGAGTTTTTGAAGTGCCATGATTGTTATGGTGTTAAACCTGTTAATTAGCTGAGATGGGGATCAGTCCCAGCTCAGACCACTCCCATCATTATCACCCACCCCAAAATAAACAGACCCTGCACTTCAAACGTTTCTGCCCTGCGGCTGTTTACTTCCAGCATAAGCAAATTACAGAGCAGTTAAAAAAAGAGAGAAAAACATAAGAACTTAAGAAATGGGAGCAGGAGTCGGCCATACAGCCCCTCGAGACTGCTCCACCATTCAATCAGATCATGGCAAATCTTCGACCTCAAGTCCAACATCATAAGATTCTTTTACATTTGGTGTTCCTGTAGTTGAGATTGGAGGAGAGAGTGCCGTCTTTGTGTCAGCTCCTCAAAATCAGCCAACTCCTCCTGACGGCAGAATCACAGACACAGGAAAGTTATGCTAAACCTTTATAAAACACTGGTTAGGCCTCAGCCGGAGTAATGTGTTCGGTTCTGGGCACCACACTTTAGGAAGGATGTCAAGGCCTTAGAGAGGGTGCAGTTTAGATTTACTGGAATGGTACCAGGGATGAGGGACTTCAGTTATGTGAAGAGACTGGAGAACCCCACAACACACGGAGCGTCCACCTCCTCTTGTTCAGTTGCTGATGCTGAGCTGGTACGGAGGGGACACCTGGTACTGCTTCATGTGGGTGGAAGAGGGTGAGTCAACCAGGGTGACTTGTATTCATTACTGGACAGCAGAGGCCTAGCAGTAGGTTACCGGAAAACAGAGGTTTGTATTCTCTTGAGTTTGGAAGATTAAGGGGTGATCTAATCGAGGTGTTTAAGATGATTAAAAGATTCAATAGGGTAGATAGAGAGAAACTATTTCCTCTGGTGGGAGAGTCCAGAACAAGGAGACATAACCCTAAAATTAGAGCCAGGCCGTTCAGGGGTGATGTCAGGAAGCACTTCTTCACACAAAGGGGAGTGGAAATCTGGAACTCACTCCCCCAAAAGGCTGTGAATGCTGGGGGTCAATTGAAAATTTAAAGACTGAGATCGATAATTTTTTGTTAGGCAAGGGTATCGAGATATGGAACAATGGAAGGTAAATGGAATTAAGATACAGATCAGCCAGGATCTAATTGAAAGGTGGAACAGACTAGAGGGGCTGAATGGCCTCCTGTTCCTATAAACTTGCATTTGTATAGCACCTTTCACATCATCAGGACATCCTAAAGTGTTTCACAGCCAATTAATTATTTTTGAAATGTAATCACTGTTCTATAGACACATATAGCAATCAGTTTGTGTACAGCACGATCCCACAAACAGCTGTGAAAGGAATGACCAGTTGATGTGTTTTAGTGATGTTGATGAGTGATAAATGATAGCCAAGACACCAGGAGAACTTCCCTGCTCTTCTTCAAATATGATGCCGTGGGATCTTTTATGTCCACCTGAACAGGCAGATGGGGCCTTGGGTTAATGTCTCCTCCATTGATACCTCCGGCAGTGCAGCGCTCCCTCAGTACTGCCCCTCCGACAGTGCAGCGCTCCCTCAGTACTGCCCCTCCGACGGTGCAGCGCTCCCTCAGTACTGCCCCCCGACGGTGCAGAATTCCCTTAGTATAGAGTACTCTCCACTTGCCTGGATGAGTGCAGCTCCAACAACACTCAAGAAGCTCGACACCATCCAGGAAAAAGCAGCCCGCTTGATTGGTACCCCATCCACCACCCTAAACATTCACTCCCTTCACCACCGGCGCACAGTGGCTGCAGTGTGTACCATCCACAGGATGCACTGCAGCAACTCGCCAAGGCTTCTTCGACAGCACCTCCCAAACCCGCAACCTCTACCACCTAGAAGGACAAGAGCAGCAGGTACATGGGAACAACACCACCTGCACGTTCCCCTCCAAGTCACACACCATCCCGACTTGGAAATATATCGCCGTTCCTTCATCGTCGCTGGGTCAAAATCCTGGAACTCCCTTCCTAACAGCGCTGTGGGAGAACCTTCATCACACGGACTGCAGCGGTTCAAGAGGGCAATTAGGGATGGGCAATAAATGCCGGCCTCGCCAGCGACGCCCACGTCCCATGAACGAATAACAAAAAAAGTACTGCCCCTTCGACAGTGCAGCACTCCCTCACTACTGCCCCTCCGACAGTGCAGCGCTCCCTCAGTACTGCTCCTCCGACAGTGCAGCGCTCCCTTAGTACTGACCCTCCGACAGTGCAGTGCTCCCTTAGTACTGACCCTCCGACAGTGCAGCGCTCCCTCAGTACTGCCCCTCCGACAGTGCAGCGCTCCCTCAGTACTGTCCCTCCGACAGTGCAGCGCTCCTTTAGTACTGACCCTCCGACAGTGCAGCGCTCCCTCAGTACTGCCCCTCCGACAGTGCAGCACTCCCTCAGTACTGATCCTCCGACAGTGCAGCGCTCCCTCAGAACTGCACCGGGAGTGTCAGCCTAGATTATGAGCTCAAGTCCCGGGTAGGGCTCTGTGGGGAACGTCATCTGATGCTTCCGGGAATGTTGCTGAATTCAGTCCTACTATCTTGCCAGAATCTTTGCCTTTTCCCTGTAACGGGAATGCTTAGACCCGTGGAGTATAAACCAGCACATAATGTACTTAGAAACGAGACAGTTACCAAACCTCCGATATTCTCCTGGGGAGGGTGAGATCAGACATTGGGCAAAACAAATTTCAGGAACCAC
Source organism: Heptranchias perlo (assembly GCF_035084215.1). Lineage (NCBI taxonomy): Eukaryota > Metazoa > Chordata > Chondrichthyes > Hexanchiformes > Hexanchidae > Heptranchias > Heptranchias perlo. The sequence goes on from NC_090353.1 coordinate 38,219,125, forward strand.
AAGCATTTGAAAATTACCTGCACCTCTTACTCACTTCCTCCTGACACTCTGTCATGGGCATGGAATGGAATGAGGTATGTTTTGGTTTGTTGCTGTTTGAGAAACTGAGACTGGATTTGAACAGCAGCCCGAGGTAAAAGCTTGTGTCTCTGGTCTCTGCTAATAAGAACATAAGAAATAGGAGCAGGAGTAGGCCATCCGGCCCCTCGAGCCTGCTCCGCCATTCAATCAGATCATGGCTGATCTTCTACCTCAACCCCATTTTCCTGCACTATCCCCATATCCCTTGATGCCTTAAATATCTAGAAATCTATCGATCTTTGTTTTGAATGTACTCAATGACTGAGCCTCCACAGCCCTCTGGGGTAGAGAATTCCAAAGATTCACCACCCTCTGAGTGAAGAAATTTCTCCTCATCTCAGTCCTAAATGGCCGACCCCTTATTCTGAGACTGTGACCCCTGGTTCTAGACTCCCCAGCCAGGGGAAACATCCTCCCTGCATCTACCCTGTCGAGCCCTGTAAGAATTTTGTATGTTTCAATGAGATCACCTCTCATTCTTCTAAACAAGAGAATACAGGCCTAGTCTACTCAATCTCTGCTCATACAACAATCCCACCATCCCAGGAATCAGTCTGGTGAACCTTCATTGCGCTCCCTCAATGGCAAGTATATCCTTTCTTAGGTAAGGAGACCAAAATTGTACACAATACTCCAGGTGCAGTCTCACCAAGGTCCTTTATAATTGCAGTAAGACATCTTTACTCCTGTACTCAAATCCTGTTGTAATAAAGGCCAACATACCATTTGCCTTCCTAATTGCTTGCTGCACCTGCATGTTTGCTTTCAGTGACTCATGTACAAGATCCCAGGACCCTCTGAACATCAACATTTCCCAATCTCTCACCATTTAAAAAATACTCTGCATTTCTGTTTTTCCTACCAAAGTGGATAACTTCACATTTTTCCACATTATATTCCATCTGCCATGTTCTTGCCCACTCACTTAGCCTGTCTATATCCCCTTGAAGCCTCTTTGCATCCTCCTCACAACTCACATTCCCACCTAGTTTTTGTGTCATCAGCAAACTTGGAAATATTACATTTAGCCCCCTCATCCAAATAATTGATATAGATTGTGAATAGCTGGGGCCCAAGCACTGATCCCTGCGGTACCCCACTAGTCACAGTCTGCCAATCTGAAGAAGACCCGTTTATTCCTATTCTCTGTTTTCTGTCTTTTTTTTATTTGTTCATGGGATGTGGGCATCGCTGGCAAGGCTGGCATTTATTGCCCATCCCTAATTGCCCTTGAGAAGGTGGTGGTGAGCCGCCTTCTTAAACCGCTGCAGTCCATGTGGTGAAGGTTCTCCCACAGTGCTGTTAGGAAGGGAGTTCCAGGATTTTGACCCAGCGACGATGAAGGAACGGCGATATATTTCCAAGTCGGGATGGTGTGTGACTTGAAGGGGAACGTGCAGGTGGTGTTGTTCCCATGTACCTGCTGCCCTTGTCCTTCTAGGTGGTAGAGGTTGCGGGTTTGGGAGGTGCTGTCGAAGAAGCCTTGGCGAGTTGCTGCAGTGCATCCTGTGGATGGTACCCACTGCAGCCACAGTGCGCCGGTGGTGAAGGGAGTGAATGTTTAAGGTGGTGGATGGGGTACCAATCAAGCGGGCTGCTTTGTCTTGGGTGGTGTCGAGCTTCTTGAGTGTTGTTGGAGCTGCACTCATCCAGGCAAGTGGAGAGTATTCCATCACACTCCTGACTTGTGCCTTGTAGATGGTGGAAAGACTTTGAGGAGTCAGGAGGTGAGTCACTCGCCGCAGAATACCCAGCCTCTGACCTGCTCTTGTAGCCACAGTATTTATGTGGCTGGTCCAGTTAAGTTCTGGTCAATGGTGACCCCCAGGATGTTGATGGTGGGGGATTCGGCGATGGTAATGCCATCGAATGTCAAGGGGAGGTGGTTAGACCCTCTCTTGTTGGAGATGGTCATTGCCTGGCACTTGTCTGACGCGAATGTTACTTGCCACTTATGAGCCCAAGCCTGGATGTTGTCCAGGTCTTGCTGCATGCGGGTTCGGACTGCTTCATTATCTGAGGGGTTGCGAATGGAACTGAACACTGTGCAATCATCAGCGGACATCCCCATTTCTGACCTTATGATGGAGGGAAGGTCATTGATGAAGCAGCTGGACATCGGAACAGGAGTAGGCCATTCAGCCCCTCGTGCCTGCTCCGCCATTTGATAAGATCATGGCTGATCTGTGATCTAACTCCATATACCTGCCGTTGGCCCATATCCCTTAATACCTTTGGTTGCCAAAAAGCTATCTATCTCAGATTTAAATTTAGCAATTGAGCTAGTATCAATTGCCGTTTGCGGAAGAGAGTTCCAAATTTCTACCACCCTTTGTGTGTAGAAATGTTTTCTAATCTCACTCCTGAAAGGTCTGGCTCTAATTTTTAGACTGTGCCCCCTACTCCTAGAATCCCCAACCAGCGGAAATAGTTTCTCTCCATCCACCCTATCTGTTCCCCTTAATATCTTATAAACTTCGATCAGATCACCCCTTAACCTTCGAAACTCCAGAGAATACAACCCCAATTTGTGTCATCTCTCCTCGTAACTTAACCCTTGAAGTCTGGGTATCATTCTAGTAAACCTACGCTGCACTCCCTCCAAGGCCAATATGTTCTTCCGAAGGTGCGGTCTAACCAGGGTTTTGTGTGGTTGCAGCATAACTTCTGCCCCCTTGTACTCTAGTCCTCTAGATATAAAGGCCAGCATTCCATTTGCTGCCTTGATTATTTTCTGCACCTGTTCATGACACTTCAATGATCCATGTACCTGAACCCCTCGGTCCCTTTGGACATCCACTGTTTTTAACTTTTTACCATTTAGAAAGTACCCTGTTCTATCCTTTTTTGATCCAAAGTGGATGACCTCACATTTGTCTACATTGAATTCCATTTGCCACAGTTTTGCCCATTCACCTAATCTATCAATATCGCTTTGTAATTGATGGTTGAAGATGGTTGGGCCTAGGACACTGCCCTGAGGAACTCCTGCAGCAATATCCTGAGGCTGAGATGATTGTCCTCCAACAACCACTACCATCTTCCTTTGTGCTCGGTATGACTCCAGCCACTGGAGAGTTTTCCCACTGATTCACATTGACTTCAATTTTACTTGGGCTCCTTGGTGCCACACTTGGTCAAATGCTGCCTTGATGTCAAAGCTGCTGTGTGCTCACAGGGTGTTTGAGGATGTGATGTTTAAAACGGCAGCAACTTTATACAGTGAAACACTGTGGATTCTGCTAAAGTGTAGGTGTGAGTCTTTTTAAGGAAAAGTAGCCTAATTACTGTTAATTGAACACTGGGTAAGTTTGTCATTGACATTCTGGGTCCAGTATTCAGAATGTTGAGCGTGACACTTGAAATGTGGCAGACAGGAAAGATGTGCAGTTTTTATAATATTTTTATGGTTGTGGGTGCTCAGGATGTGGGAGACGGCATTTGAATCAGATTAAGTTGTACAGTGTTTTAACTGAAAAATATCTTCAACTGAATACAGCAGAATGCCGTTGATGTGGGCACAGGCACCTGGTTAAGTGGACCGCACCCGTCCCGAGCCTGCTGTCGGGCAGTGTCTGCTTCTGTGTGTCTTTCAGCTTCTTGTTAAAAAAAAATCCTCTTGTTTCATTGCAAAGTTCTTTCCTCTCTCCCCTCTGCATACTGACCCATAGACCCCTCCCTGATCCACAGACCCCTCCTTGACCCACACACTGACCCACAGACCCGTCTCTGACCCACACGCTGACCCACAGACCCCTTCACTGACCCACAGACCCCTTCCCTGACCCACACACTGACCCACAGACCCCTCCCTGACCTATACAACCTCCTTGACCCACAGACTTCTCCCTGACCCACAGACTGATCCTGGGAATCAGCACTGACGGGGTTAAACAGGACTGAGAATCAGCACTGACGGGGTTAAACAGGACTGGGAATCAGCACTGACGGGTGTTAAACAGGACTGGGAATCAGCACTGACGGGTGTTAAACAGGACTGGGAATTGGCACTGACGGGTGTTAAACAGGACTGGGAATCAGCACTGACGGGTGTTAAACAGGACTGAGAATCAGCACTGACGGGTGTTAAACAGGACTGAGAATCAGCACTGACGGGGTTAAACAGGACTGGGAATTGGCACTGACGGGGTTAAACAGGACTGGGAATCAGCACTGACGGGTTAAACAGGACTGAGAATCAGCACTGACGGGGTTAAACAGGCCTGGGAATCAGCACTGACGGGGTTAAACAGGCCTGGGAATCAGCACTGACGGGGTTAAACAGGCCTGGGAATCAGCACTGACGGGGTTAAACAGGCCTGGGAATCAGCACTGACGGGGTTAAACAGGCCTGGGAATCAGCACTGACGGGGTTAAACAGGCCTGGGAATCAGCACTGACGGGGTTAAACAGGCCTCCGACTGTCTGCCAGGCACCAGAACAATGTGTTTAATTCAGGGATTCGCTCCTTGTTTCTTTACGCCAGCTCCCCAGCCCTGGCGGAATGTCTGGCGCTTCCTGTCCTGGGATTTATCCGTCTCTGGGGCACATCGCAGATCGTGAAACCCACGTGATGTGGCTATTCCGGGTCCTCGAGCGCTCGCCGCAAACTCCTTCCAGAAAATTCTTAAGGTGTCTGGAAACTTCATTAGCTGAGTGAGGCACACAGACGGCAGTAGCTTGCTCAGCCTGATCGAGAGGCACAGCGCAAAGCACTCAGGAATATCAGGCACGGACCCGAGCAGAATATATTTCAGAAAGATTTTACAAATTTAATGGAAGTAGCAGATTCTCCTCAACTTCAACGCCCCTCACCCCCTTGATGTCTCTTGCGATCTTTCCACATCCGAGGTTTTAATCACACATAATGATATCTGCCCTCCCCCCAATCCCACTACCCTCACCTATACCCCTGGGAAAAGCTTCCCACCAGCTCCCTCATTACTTGTCTCTCTAACTATAACTCACTCTCCTTTGGACCCACCTGCCATAATTGCCGATCCCTAAACTATTCCCTCCCCTCTATCTTTGATGCCCCATTCATTCTGTTGCTCCCTTGGAGACCCCATCCTCACCTTTGCTCCCTTAAATCAGAAGGACACACGACCGGTCTCATCATCGATGACCAGGCCGGGATTGACTGTATAGAGCGTGATCAAGCCTCCACCTCCTGCCAGACTGCTGTCTGTTCCAAAATCATCCTGGAGGGCAAGGACTGTCCGACGCTTCTCTTCTCCATGATTAATCAAAGCCCCTTCCCCTCGCCCCCACTGTCACCTCCAATACTAGAGGACCTCATGAAATGTTTTGTCTCTAAGATCAAGACCACCGACAGAGTTGCTTCTGCCCTTACTCCCCCTCTTCTCACCATCTGTACCCCAGTCTGCCATCCATTCTTTCCCCCACCCCTCATCACTTAGCAGCTTTTCCACCATCTCCCCTCTTGCCTTCTCCAAACTCATCTCTCCCATGGGAGGTGATCTCATTGAAACATATAAAATTCTTAGAGGGCTTGACAGGGTAGATGCTGAATCAATGTTTCTCCTGGCTGCAGAGTCTAGAACTAGAGGTCATAGTCTCAAGATAAGGGGTCAGCCATTTAGAACCGAGATGAGGAAAACTTTCTTCACTCAGAGGGTTGTGAATCTTTGGAATTCTCTACCCCAGAGGGCTGTGGATGATGAGTGGTTGAACATATTCAAGACTGAGATCGATAGATTTTTGGACTCTAAGTGAATCAAGGGATATGGGGATTGGGCAGGAAAGTGGATTTGAGGTAGAAGATGAGCCATGATATTGAATGACGGAGCAGGCTCAAGAGGCCATGTGGCCTACTCCTGCGCCTATTTTTTATGTTCTTATGAGACCCACCTTCTATCTTCTTGATCCCCTCCCCATCTACCATTCCTGGACTCCATGCCAACTGATAATGGCACCTCCCTCTCCCCTTGAAAACTGCCGTCATCACCCCCATTCATAAAACCTACCCTTGAAGAACCATCCTAACTCATCTCGTCTCCACCCTCCCTTTCCTCTAAAACGTGCCTTGTGTCATCACTTCCCAGCTCCACACCCATCCTCATTTCAAATCCCTCCGGTCTGGCTTCTGTCGAGTTCATAGAAACATAGAAAATAGGAGCAAGAGTAGACCAATCGGCCCTTCGGGCCTGCTCCGCCTTTCAAAATGATCATGGCTGATCGTCTAACTCAGTACCCTGTTCCCGCTTTTTCCCCATATCCCTTGATCCCTTTAGCATTATCTCCTTCTTGAATATATTTAATGACTTGGCCTCCACTGCCTTCTGTGGTAGAGAATTCCACAGGTTCACCACCCTCTTTGAGTGAAGAAATTCCTCCTCATCTCGGTTCTAAATGGCATTCCCCGTATCCTGAGACTGTGACCCCTGGTTCTGGACTCCCCAGCCATCGGCAACATCCTCCCTGCATCTAGTCTGTCTCGTCCTGTTAGAATGTTTCGATGAGATCACCTCTCATTCTTCTAAACTCCAGTGAATATAGGCCTAGTCGACCCAATCTCTCCTCACATGTCAGTCCTGCCATCCCAGGAATCAGTCTGGTAAGCCTTTGTTGCACTCCCTCCATAGCAAGGACATCCTTCCTCAGATAAGGAGACCAAAACTGCACACAATACTCCAGATGTGGTCTCACCAAGGCCCCGTACAACTGCAGTAAGATATCCCTGCTCCTGTACTCGAATCCTCTTGCAATGAAGGCCAACATACCATTCGCCTTCCTAACTACTTGCTGCACCTGAATGCTCGCTTTCAGCGACTGGTGTACAAGGACACCCAGGTCTCGTTGCACCTCCCCTTTTCCCAATCTATCACCATTCAGATAATAATCTGCCTTTCTGTTCTTACAACCTCACATTTATCCACGTAATACTGCGTCTGCCATGTTCTTGCCCACTCACCCAACTTGTCTAAATCACATTGGAACCTCTTTGCATCCTCCTCACAGCTCACATTCCACCCCAGCTTTGTATCGTCTGCAAACTTGGAAATGTTACATTTAGTTCCCTCATCCAAATCATTGATATATATTGTGAATGGCTGGGGCTCAAGCACTGATCCCTGCGATACCCCACTAGTCACTGCCTGCCACCCGGAAAAAGACCCGTTTATTCCTACTCTCTGTTTCCTGTCTGTCAACCAATTCTCAATCCATGCCAGTATATTCCCCCCAATCCAATGTGCTTTAATTTTGCACACTAATCTCTTGTGTGGGATCTTATCAAAAGCCTTCTGAAAATCCAAATACACCACATCCACTGGTTCTCCCCTATCTATTCTACTAGTTACATCCTCAAAAAACTCCAGTAGATTTGTTAAGCATGATTTCCCTTTCATAAACCCATGCTGACTTTGTCCAATCCTGTTAATGCCCTCCAAGTATTCTGTTATCACATCTTTTATAATAGACTCTAGTATTTTCCCTACTACTGATGTTTGGCTAACTGGTGTGTAATTCCCTGTTTTTTCTCTCCCTCCTTTTTTAAATAGTGGGGTTACATTTGCCACCCTCCAATCTGTAGGAACTGTTCCAGAGTCTATAGAATTTTGGAAGATGATCACCAATGCATCCACTATTTCCAGGGCCACTTCCTTTAGTACTCTGGGATGTGGATTATCAGGCCCTGGGGATTTGTCAGCCTTTAGCCCCATTAATTTCCCTGGCACTATTTTTTTTACTAATACTGATTTCCTTCAGTTCCTCCCTCTCACTTGACCCTTGGCAGGTTATTTGTGTCCTCCTTTGTGAAGACAGAACCAAAGGATGTGTTTAATTGTTCTGCCATTTCTTTGTTCCCCATTATAATTTCCCCTATTTCTGACTGTAAGGGACCTACATTTGTCTTCCCTAATCTTTTTCTCTTGACATATTTATAGAAGCTTTTACAGTCAGTTTTTATGTTCCCTGCTGGTTTACTCTCAAACTCTATTTTTCCCCTTTCAATCAATCTCTTTGTCCTCCTTTGCTGAATTCTAAACTGCTTCCAATCCTCAGGCTTGCCGCTTTTTCTGGCAATTTTATATGTCTCCTCTTTGGATCTAATACTATCCCTAATTTCTTTTGTAAGCCATGGTTGAGCCACCTTTCCTGTTTTATTTTTGCGCCAGACGGGAATGAATAATTGTTGTAATTCCTGCACACGTTCTTTAAATATTAGCCATTGCCTATCCACCGTCATCCCTTTTAGTAAAGTTCCCCAATCTATCATAGCCAACTCGCACCTCATACTTTCGTAATTTCCTTTATTTAAATTCAGGACCCTAGTTTCGTATTCAGCTACTTCACTCTCCATCTTAATGAGGAATTCTATCATGTTATGGTCGCTTTTCCCTAAGGGACCCTGCACAACAAGATTATTAATTAATCCTTTCTTATTGCACAATACCCAGTCGAGGATCGCCTGTTCTTGAGTTGGTTCCTCAACGTATTGGTCTAGAAAACCATCACATACTCCAGGAATTCCTCCCCCACAGTATTATTGCTAATTTGGTTTGACCAATCTATATGTAGATTAAAGTCTCCCATGATTATACTTGTACCCTTCTTGCATGCGTCTCTAATTTCCTGTTTAATGCCCTCCCCTACATCTCCACTACTGTTTGGGGGCCTATAGACAACCCCCACCAACGTTTTCTGCCCCTTGGTGTTTCTTAGCTCTACCCATACAGATTCCACATCGTGATTTTCCGAGCCAATATCCTTCCTCACTATTGCATTGATTTCCTCCTTTACTAACAACGCTACCCCACCTCCTTTCCCTTTTTGCCTGTCCTTCCTAAATATTGAATACCCCTGGATGTTCAGTTCCCATCCTTGGTCACCGTGCAGCCATGTCTCCATAATCGCAACTATAGCATAATGGTTAATATCTATCTGCGCTGTTAATTCATCTACCTTATTGCGAATGCTCCGCGCATTAAGACACATTGCCTTTAGACTTATCTTTTTAAGATTGCTAGTCATCTTAGTTTTATTTTGCGCTATGGCCCTATTTGTTTTTCACCCTTGTTTTCTTTGCCTTCCACTATTGCTTCTTCCCTTTCTGTCTTTTGTTTCTATCCTTGTTTCCCCCTCCTCTGACTCCCTGCTCAGGTTCCCAACCCCCTGCCATTCTAGTTTAAACCTTCCCCAACAGCACTAGCAAACACCCCCGCGAGGACATCGGTCCCGGTCCTGCTCGGGTGTAACCCGTCCCGCTTGTACAGGTCCCACCTTCCCCAGAACCGATCCCAATGTCCCAGGAATCTAAATCCCTCCCTCCCACACCATCCCTGCAGCCACCATTCATCTGGTCTATTCTCCTGTTCCTATACTCACTAGCACATGGCACTGGTAGTAATCCTGAGATCACTACCTTTGAGGTCCTGCTTTTTAATTTATCTCCTGACTCCTTAAATTCACCTTGCAGGACCTCATCCCTTTTTCTACCTATGTTGTTGATACCGATATGGACCACGACTACTGGCTGTTCACCCTCCCCTTCCAGAATGCCCTGCAGCCGCACCGTGACATCCTTGACCCTAGCACCAGGGAGGCAACATACCATCCTTGAGTCACGTTTGCGGCCACAGAAATGCCTATCTGTTCCCCTTACAATTGAACCCCCTATCACTATAGCCCTGCTACTCTTATTCCTCCTCTCCTGTGCAGCAGAGCCACCCATGGTGCCCCGAACTTGGCTGTTGCTGCTTTCCCCTGATAAGCCATCTCCCCCAACAGTATCCAAAGCAGTATTATCTGTTTGAGAGGGAGATGGCCCCAGGGGACTAAAAAACGCTACTTGCTATAAGACCTGCAGACCTTCCCTTTCTTTTTACTTGCATTGTCGAACAGTAGAAATACTCTCCTGCACCTACTTACCAATCAGCTGCCTCCCCTGCGCCTGTCCCTAGCCAAGCTCCTGAATGATAGCCTCTGTGACATTGACCATAGTGCACTGTCCCTCCTTGGCCCCCTTGACCTTTCTGAGATGGTCACACGGTCAATCATGCTGTCCTCCTCTGTTGCCTCCTCCATTGTCCAGCCCCTGTGTGGTTCTGCTTTACCTATCTGAATGCAGCCAGTACATCTCCGCCAATGGCTTCTCTTCCCTTCCCTGCACCATCACCTCAGAGGTTCCCAACTCTCTATCCTTGGCCCCCACTTGTTCCTCATCTTTATACTGCCCCTCAGCGGCATCTTCTGTGAGCATGGGGTCAGTTTCCAGATGTCCACTGAAGATACCCAGTTCTACTTCTCCACCGCTTCTCTCGAAACCACCACTCCCTCTGAGCGGCCTTTCTCACTGAACGAGCCACAGTTTCTTCAACTAAACATCAGGAAGACTGAAGCCTTGTTCTTAGTGCAGACCATAAACTCTGCTCTCTCGACATTGACTCTATCTTCCTCCCTGACCTCTCATTCAGGATGACCCAAGAATGTGCAAAACTTCACTGTCCTGTTTGACCATGAGCTGGACTTCACCCCTGACATTCTCTCCTTCACCAAGATTCACTTATTTCCATCTTTGCACCATTACCTGCCTCAGCCCCTGAGACCCTAATCCAAGCTTTTGTCTCGTCCAGACTCAGTTACTCCATTGCTCTCTGACCTCCAGACTCGATTCCTCCATTGCTCTCTGACCTCCAATCCTCCATAAACTCCCATTTGTCCGAAATGCAGCTGCCCACATCCTGAGTCGCACTCATCAACCCACTGATAGCCCCCCACCCATCAACCCACTCATCCCCCCCCACTCATCACCCATCGCCCCCTGCCCATCAACCCCTGCCCATCATCCATGCTCACCACACCCACCCATCGCCCCCCTCCCATCAACCCACTCATCATCCCCACCCGTCACCCATCAACCCCTGCCCATCAGCCCACTTATCGCCCCCTCCCCCCCCCTCGCTGACCTACGCCGGCTCCCTGAAGTCCCTTCATGGTCGCTCTGGCCTACCTCTGCAACCTGTTCCAGATTTACTTTCCCTCTTTAGAGTCCAGTCTCCTGTTGATCCCACTCTCCCCCCAGCTTGATTCAAGGGAGCTGTTCTGCCTGGTGACTGATGCAGAGCAGAAGGTCCAGGGCTCAGTCCCTGGCCTGTGCTGCATTCACTGATCTCATTTGGCCTCAGCGTCTATGGACTATGGAGGGGGAAATCGGTCAGGAGTTCCCCTGCTGATCGCTGTCCAGTGACTTCTACAGGATTTTGTGTGTATGTGACAGTCAGGTTAGGACAGCAGACTATTTGACTGTGGAAGGGATCAGCATCGCCGGATCGGTCTTCACCCAAAAAACACTTACTTTGGCATTGGCTGGTGATTGGGAGCAGAGACCCTGGATGATTGGCCTGTCCTGTGAAGTCTGTTGAGACCCCCTCTACTGCACCTTGGCTGGAATCGCCAAACTCAGCACAGAGCTCGGACCATCCTGGTCTGTGTGGCCCTGGTCTACACTGAGCTGTGTGTTACACATTAGGTGTGTGTCTTTTGTACTAAATTCTGTTTGATTCATAAATTCATTTTTTCCCAGATTTTTAAAATTGCTGTCAACTTGAAATAATTTTGAAATTATATTTATGTACAGTCCAATTAAAATTCATTAAGTATCGCTGCAGAATATAAGTGAGGTAGAGTTCCTGACCAAACATTCATTTAAAGTGAAACTAAAATTCCTTTCATTGCTTCCTTTTGTTGTCTGCATAATTTTCTTTCTTTTTGGTTAGGTACTTTGTACATTATTTATCAGTTGGCTGTGCAGCGTTTGAGATCAGGGCAATAACTTCCACACAGTCTGGTCAAGGCTTGTGGTGGAACTAAGATGCAGTTGGGTGAAGTCAGGCAAACATTTTTTTAAATTCGTTCATGGGATGTGGGCGTCGCTAGCAAGGCCAGCATTTATTGCCCATCCCTAATTGCCCTTGAGAAGGTGGTGGTGAGCCGCTGCCTTGAACCGCTGCAGTCCGTGTGGTGAAGGTTCTCCCACAGTGCTGTTAACTAGGGAGTTCCAGGATTTTGACCCAGCGACGATGAAGGAACGGCGATATATTTTCAAGTCGGGATGGTGTGAGACTTGGAGGGGAACGTGCAGGTGGTGGTGTTCCCATGTGCCTGCTGCTCTTGTCCTTCTAGGTGGTAGAGGTCGCGGGTTTGTGAGGTGCTGTCAAAGAAGCCTTGGCGAGTTGCTGCAGTGCATCCTGTGGATGGTACACACTGCAGCCACAGTGCGCCAGTGGTGAAGGGAGTGAATGTTTAGGGTGGTGGATGGAGTACCAATCAAGTGGACTGCTTTGTCCTGGATGGTGTCGAGCTTCTTGAGTGTTGTTGGAGCTGCACTCATCTATTGCCCACAAATGTGGGACAGCAAACCCAGTAGCAGATTTACTGCCCAAGGGATCCGGAGTTGGGAAGTTGCTGTTGCTCTGCCCCACTCCCCCAAAATTGGGATGGGGCAATATTTGGAAGGAGTGTGTGGAATTGTAAATTTGCTGCAGTTAATCAGGAGTAAAACAAAAAGGAAAAACTGCAAACGTTAGAAATCTGAAATAAAAACAGATAATGCTGAAGAGTCGGCGTATTTCTGAGAACAGTGCACTCCATCTCTTCTCCAGGCCCACTGACTGGCGTGCTGAACTTTTCCAGCATTTTCTGATTCTCTTGCTGTGGATCATCCATTTATTCTTTTTTCCAGCTTTCCACTCCAGGCGTGTCTCTAGCTGTGTATAATCTAGAGAATCCCATATCAACACCTCTGCTAACTCATCAATAAAGCTACCTCTGGTGAAATGGGCAGACATGTGGCAGATGCAGTTTAAAGCAGAGAAGTGTGAAATGATGCATTTTGGTAGGAAGAATGAGGAGAGGCAATTTAAACTAAATAGTACAATTTTAAAGGGGATGCAGGAACAGAGAGACCTGGAGGTGAACATACACAAATCTTTGAAGGTTGCAGGACAAGTTGATATGGCTGTTAAAAAAGCACATGGGATCCTAGGCTTTATAAATAGAGACAGAGCACAAAAACAAGGAAGTTATGCTAAACCATTATAAAACACTAGTTAGACCTCAGCTGGAGTATTGTGCTCAATTCTGGACACCACACTTTAGGAACGATGTGAAGGCCTTGGAGAGGGTGCAGAGGAGATTTACTAGAATGGTATCAGGGATGAGGGACTTCAGTTATGTGATGAGACTGGAGAAGCTGGGGTTGTTCTCCTTAGAACAGAGAAGGTTAAGGGGAGATTTAATCGAGGTGTTCAAAATTATGAGTCGTTTTGAGTGAGTAGATAGGGAAAAACTAACTAATCACATAACTGAAGTCCCTCATCCCTGATACCATTCTAGTAAATCTCATCTGCACCCTCTCCAAGGCCTTCACATCCTTCCTAAAGTGTGGTGCCCAGAATTGAGCACAATACTCCAGCTGAGGTCTAACCAGTGTTTTATAAAGGTTTCCACTGGCAGGAGGGTCGATAACCAGAAGAAACAGATTTAAGATAATTGGCAAAAGAACCAGGGAGGAGATGAGATTTTTTTTATACAGTGAGTTGTAATGTCCCGGAATGTACTGCCTGAAAGGGAATTGGATATTTATTTGAAAAGACAAATTTTGTCATGTTTACCTGTAACCGGCCATGTTTACCTGTGACCTGCCACGTTTACCTGTCACCTGTCATGTTTACCTGTAGCCTGCCATGTTTACCTGTACCCGGCCATGTTTACCTGTCATGTTTACCTGTAGCCTGCCATGTTTACCTGTACCCGGCCATGTTTACCTGTAGCGTGCCATGTTTACCTGTACCCGGCCATGTTTACCTGTCACCTGTCATGTTTACCTGTCACCTGTCATGTTTACCTGTAACCGGCCATGTTTACCTGTCACCTGTCATGTTTACCTGTAGCCTTCCATATTTACCTGTAGCCTGCCATGTTTACCTGTAACCGGCCATGTTTACCTGTCACCTGTCATGTTTACCTGTAGCCTGCCATGTTTACCTGTAGCCTGTCATGTTTACCTGTAACTTGCCATGTTTACCTGTGACTTGCCACGTTTACCTGTAACTGGCCACGTTTACCTGTGACTTGCCACGTTTACCTGTGACTTGCCACGTTTACCTGTAACTGGCCACGTTTACCTGTAAACTATCATGTTTACCTGTAGCCTTTTAGAAGCTCTCTTCCAGATGATTTGTGCCAGTGTATCTTCCTGCAGTTCCCAGGTCACTTCTGAGTATCAGTGGGTCCACCAGCTGCAACGGGACTTGGAAATGGGTTTAAAACACAGACTTGTCCCAAGACTCGTGGGACAGGTACAACTCCTGCAGGTATCAGCTGACAATCTCAAACCCAAGTGAGAAAGGAAGCGGGAGGGAGAGAGAGACAGTCAGAGAGGAAAAGGGAGAGCGAGAGACACAGTCAGATTGAACAACATGGAATTACTTACATAAAACAAACTACAAACACTCCAAAATTATTACTATCTTTAGAGGTTGAAAGAAACAAAAGCACCAAATCAGGCTTGAAGAGCCACATTCCGGGGCAAACAGCAGGGAGTGTCCCTTTAATGAAAGAGAGGAGAGGGCTGTTAAGATAAGGGCAGGAAGTGAAAGCTGGGTTTTTCATCGGTTCCAGAGTTTCAACATTTTTTTTGTTTTGGGAAAGCTGCTCGGGATTGTATGCCAACACGTGATGTCACTCAGACAGAAATCATCAGTGATTTAAAACACTGAGAGTAAGTAGCAGCAAACACTTGGAGCAAAGGCTGAGAGAGAGAGAGCTGGAGACCAGGCAGAACCAGGCTTAGAGAGGGAGCTGGACACCAGCCTGGAGCTCCTTTCTTGATTTAGAACCAGTTACCTGAGAACTAAGGCACACTGTAAGCAATCTCATTCCAACCTGAACCCTCAGAGACAAAATGATTCAGAACATAGTTTTACTGATTTCGATTTTTCACCTTTTGTGTCAGTTCAGCTCCTGTCAGGAATTGGTTACTGGAGGTAAGAATCCTGTTCTGTTTTTACTTGTTTTCTTCATATTTGTGTAAAGTTTCCCTGAGTTTAGTGACTGACCCCATGGTCTGTGGCAGTGAGCTGTTATAATAGCAGACTGTCCTGAGCTCAGTCATTTAAAGGGGAATTGTCGGATTGTAACAGGTCCCTTCAGGTACTTTGTGTTCTCAGCATTACACAGACTGCCTCGAATAGCTGCCTTCTTGTTTAAACCTTTCTCTGCAACATAAAGCAAACAAAATCGTGCATCACAAAGTATTCACGGTGTGTTTCAGTGCGACGGTGACGCAGCCTCCGATGTAACGTTCCTTAAGTTGTGTTTTTGTATCTCCCAATATGAAGAATCCAGTCCCTGAACCCTGTCCCATTGAGGGACTCCAGCCCTTGAATCACTCTCATAATACAAAGACCTCATCCAATCACTCCGTCACTCCTGGGTCTATCTCTTCCTTACTCCCGGCTCTGTCGCTCCTGGATCCATCGCTCCCTTACTCCTGGCTCTGTCACTCCTGGATCCATCGCTCCCTTACTCCTGGCTCTGTCACTTCTGGATCCATCGCTCCATTACTCCCGGCTCTGTCACTCCTGGATCCATCGCTCCATTACTCCCAGCTCTGTCACTCCTGGATCCATCGCTCCCTTACTCCTGGCTCTGTCACTCCTGGATCCATCGCTTCATTGTTCCTGTTTCTCATTCTTGTGCAAAATGCGTGACTCATTGTCTTGTTTCAATCAAACATTTAGGAATTAAGGTTAAATGTAGTTGCAGTGATGTTTTACGTTTGTTGAAGATACTTTAAAAAATATTTTTGTGTGAACAGTGAATGCTGATGCGGTACTGAACCTGACTGGATTAACATCAGTAGAGATACAGTCAGTAACACAGGGTGCTGGGGGAGAGGGGTTACTGAGTGCCAGTGTGAGGGAGAGGGATTAATATCAGTAGAGATACAGTCAGTAACACAGGGTGCTGGGGGAGAGGGGTTACTGAGTGCCAGTGTGAGGGAGAGGGATTAATATCAGTAGAGATACAGTCAGTAACACAGGGCGCTGGGGGAGAGGGGTTAGTGAGTGACAGTGTGAGGGAGAGTGATTAACATCAGTAGAGATACAGTCAGTAACACAGGGTGCTGGGGGAGAGGGGTTAGTGAGTGACAGTGTGAGGGAGAGTGATTAACATCAGTAGAGATACAGTCAGTAACACAGGGTGCTGGGGGAGAGGGGTTACTGAGTGACAGTGTGAGGGAGAGGGATTAACATCAGTAGAGATACAGTCAGTAACACTACTGTATTAGCAGTACTGTTCTGGTCACCAGAACATTACTGACAGAATCAGTACTCACTTGGACGAGTGTGGATTGATTCGGGAAAGCCAGCACGGATTTGTTAAAGGCAAATCATGTTTAACTAACTTGATTGAGTTTTTTGATGAGGTAACAGAGAGGGTTGATGAGGGCAATGCTGTTGATATGGTGTATATGGTCTTTCAAAAGGCGTTTGATAAAGTGCCGCATAATAGGCTTGTAATCAAGATTGAAGCCCATGGAATAAAAGGGGCAGTGGCAGCATGGATACAGAATTAGCTAAGTAACAGGAAACAGAGAGTAATGGTGAACGGTTATTTTTCGGACTGGAGGGAGGTGTACAGTGGTGTTCCCCAGGGGTCAGTACTAGGACCACTGCTTTTCTTGATATACATTAATGACTGGGATTTGGGTGTACAGGGCACAATTTCAAAATTTGCAGATGACACAAAACTTGGAAGCGTAGTGAACAGTGAGGAGGATAGTGATAGACTTCAGGAGGATATAGACAGGCTGGTGGCATGGGCGGACACGTGGCAGATGAAATTTAACGCAGAAAAATGCAAGTTGATACATTTCCATAGGAAGAATGAGGAGGGGCAATATAAACTAGAGGGCACAATTCTAAAAGGGGTACAGGAACAGAGAGATCTGGGGGTATGTGTATACAAATGGTTGAAAGTGGCAGGTCAGGTTGAGAAAGCAGTTAAAAAAGCATACAGGATCCTGGGCTTTATAAATAGAGGCATAGAGTACAAAAGCAAGGAAGTAATGATGAACCTTTATAAAACACTGGTTCGGCCATAAGTGTAGTATTGTGTCCAGTTCTGGGCACCGCACTTTAGGAAAGATATGAAGGCCATAGAGAGGGATTTCAGAAGAGATTTACTTGAATGATTCCAGGGATGAGGTGCTTCAGTTACATGGATAGACTGGAGAAGCTGGGGTTGTTCTCCTTGGAACAAAGAAGGTTGAGAGAAGATTTGATAGAGGTATTTAAAATCATGAAGGGTCTAGACAGAGTAGATAGAGAGAAACTGTTCCCATTGGCAGAAAGGTCAAGAACCAGACGACATAGATTTACGGTAATTGGCAAAAAACCAAATATGACATGAGGAAAAGCTTTTTTACACGGCAAGTGGTTAGGATCTGGAATGCACTGCCCGAGGGAGTGGTGGAGGCAGATTCAATCATGGCCTTCAAAAGGGAACTGGGCAATTACTTGAAAGGAAAAAATTTGTAGGGCTACAGGGATAGGGCGGCGGAGTGGGACTAGCCAGATTGCTCTTGCATAGAGCCGGCACGGACTCGATGGGCCGAATGGCATCCTTCTGTGCTGTAATCTTTCTATGATTCTATGAATACAGGGCTTACTGAGTGACAGTGTAAGGGAGCTGAATTAACATCAGTAGAGACACAGTCATTAACACAGGGCGCTGGGATGGGAGGGGTTACTGAGCGAGTATGAGGGAGCTGGATTAACATCAGTAGAGAGCCTGGCATCTGCCATTTGTCTGTCATTGTGGGTGTGAGTCTGAATGCCGCTGTTTTTATTCCCTGTTTTTATAAGGAGATGTTGGCCGTCAGATGCTTTCTCAGATGATGGAAACGAACCAGGAACTGGCAGAGATCAAAGAGCTCCTGAAACAGCAGGTAAATGAGCCACATAACTGCTCACTTACATGCCTTCCAATCTCCATCTCCTTCTGCCCTCCTCACCCAGGCTGCTCCCGACCCCACCGAGGCCGCACCTGCCCCCGGACCTGACCCCACCCAGGCCGCTCCTGATTCCAGTCCTGATCCCGGTCCTGACCCCACCCAGGCTGCTCCTGACCCCAGTCCTGACACCACCCTGGCCAATCCTGACCCTGCCCAGACTGATCTTGACCCCGGTTCTGACCCCACCCAGGACGATCCTGCCCCAATCTTGACCCCAGACCTGACCCAGGTCCTGACCCCACCCAGCCTGCTTCTGACCCTGGACCTGACCCTGCCGACCCCAGTCCTGACCCCGCCCAGCCTGATCCTGATCCTGGTCCTGACCCCGTTCCTGACCCCATCCTGACCCAGGTCCTGACCCAGTCCAGCCCGATCCTGACCCCGGAATTGACCCCGATCCTGATCCTGGTTCTGATCCTGCCCACCCCAGTCCTGACCCCGAGCCTGACCCTGTCCACCATCCACCCATTATGTAGCCAGGGTCCCTAGAAGCCTTTTTATTACTTGTTGTCCGTGGGTTTCTATGTTTGAATTGTGGAGTCTGAGTTCATCAGTTTTTTGGACAAGGTCATGATTCTGAGCACATTCTCATGATGCCATGTGACAGGAAGGGAGTGGTTAAAATTTTCCTTCACTGAATTTTATGCCTCATCTTTTGTGTATGAAAGAAAGAATGCAGCAAATTAGACAAACTCTACAGTTTTTGTGTCAGCATCAAACACTCCAGGACAGTATGGGTTAGACACACAGTAAAGCTCCCTCTAAACTGTCCCATCAAACACTCCCAGGGCAGGTACAACACGGGTTAGACACAGAGTAAAGCTCCCTCTACACTGTGTTAAAATATGTATCCCCCCCTATCACTCCACTCTGACATGTTTTCATTTCCTCCATGTGGCTTCTGAGTGAGTTTGCTCATTAGTGCTGTTCATATCTGTCTCATGCAGTCACCAGAGAAAGGAGACTTTCATTCCTACTAACCTGGCTGGATTCATCGCCAGATCTAGCTGGATCACATAGACCACTATTGGGTCCTGCTCTCCTCTGCCAAAACTGGAATGCAAAGATAATCCCCGGCTTCTCTTCACTACAAACCGTCTTCTTTAACCCCTCTCCCCTGCCCCCTCCACCCTCACTTTTAATTGTATCCATATGATTTATATCAATTAGTGCTAATTGTATGGAGGTGGTGGGTATCAATTGGGGACTCTCGTATCCATTTATATGAGAGCTTATCGAGGGTGTTGAATGGTTAGGAGCAGGAGTAGGAGTAGGCATAGGCCATACGGCCCCTCGAGCCTGCTCCGCCATTCAGTAAGATCATGGCTGATCTTCAATCTCAACTCCACTTTCCCGCTCGACCCCCATATCCCTTGATTCCCCTAGAGTCTAAAAATCTATCAATCTCAGCCTTGAATATACTCAATGACTCAGCATCCACAGCCCTCTGGGGTAGAGAATTCCAAAGATTCACAACCCTCTGAGTGAAGAAATTCCTCCTCAGCTCAGTCTTAAATGGCCGACCCCTTATCCTGAGACTATGCCCCAGGGGAAACAACCTCTCAGCATCTACCCTGTCAAGCCCCCTCTGTAATGTGGATCTCCGTGAATAAAGGCTTGGAAGCAAGTAAAGATCAAGCTCTAGTATTCTATCCTTCAATAATGGTCATCCAACCTGGTCATCCAATTTATTACACTCACCTCCAACAACACGTGTCACTAAGATTGAGACCATCCATTCAGCTGCCTCTGCCACTTCCCCTACAATTCCCCCCTGCCCTAACCCTGAACTCACATCTTTCTCTAGTTTCTCTCCTATCTCCCCTCATGCCCGCTCCGAGTTCATCTTGACCATGAGACCCACTTCCTGCTCCCTTGACTCTATTCCCACTGAACTGCTGACCACCCAACTTCCCTTCCTGGCCCCCATGTTAGCTGATATTGTTAATGGTTCCCTCTCCTCGGGTACTGTCCCCTCCACTTCGAATCTGCCGTCACCGCCCCCCTCCTCAAAAAACCCACCCTTGACCCCTCTGTTCTTGCAAACTACTGCCCCATCTCCAACCTCCCTTACCTCTCCAAAGTCCATGAACGTTTTGTCGCCTCCCAAATCTATGCCCATCTTTCCCGCAACTCAATGTTTGAATCCCGCCACTCAGGTTTCCGTCCCTGCCACAGTACTGAAATGGCCCTTATCAAAGTCACAAATGCCGTCTTATGTGACTGTGACCGTGGTAAACTATCCCTCCTCGTCCTTCTCTACCTGTCCGCAGCCTTTGACACGGTTGACCTCACCATCCTCTTCCAACGCCTCTCCTCCGTTGTCTAGTTGGGTGGGACTGCCCTCGCCTGGTTCCATTCTTATCTATCCAGTCATAGCCGGAGAGTCTCCTGCAATGGCTTCTCTTCCCGCTCCTGGGCCGTTGCCTCTGGAGTTCCCCAAGGATCTATCCTGGACCCCCTCCTATTCTTCATCTACATGCTACCCCTCGGCAACATCACCCGAAAACACAACGTCAGATTCCACATAAACGCTGATGACACCCAGCTCCACCTCAGCACCACCTCCCTCGATCCCTCCACTGTCTCTCATTTGTCACACTGCTTGTCTGACGTCCAATATTGGGTGAGCAGAAATTTCCTCCAACTAAATATGTGGAAGACTGAAGCCATTGTCTTCAGTCTCCGCCACAAACTCCGTTCCCTAGCCACCGACTCCATCCCTCTCCCTGGTCGCTGTCTGAGGCTGAACCAGACTGTTTGCAACCTTGCTGTCCTATTTGACCCTGAGCTGAGCTTCCGACCACACATTCGCCCTATCACCAAGACCGCCATTTCCATCTCCGTAACATCGCGTGTCTCTGCCCCCGACTTAGCTCATCTGCTGCTGAAACCCTCATCCATGCCTTTGTTACCTCCAGACTTGACTATTCCAATACTCTCTTGACCGGCCTCCCATTTTCCACCTCCATAAGCTTGAGCTCATCCAAAACTCTGCTGCCCGTACCCTAACTCACGCCAAGTCCTGTTCTCCCATCACCCCTGTGCTCCCTGACCTACACTGACTCCCGGTCCGGGAATGCCTTGACTTTAAAATTCTCATCCTTGTTTTTAAATACCTCCATGGCCTCACCCCTCCCTATCTCTGTAACCTCCTCCAGCCCTACAACCCTCCCCGATTTTAATCGCTCCACCATTGGCGGCCGTACCTTCAGCTGCGTAGACCCTAAGCTCTGGAATTCCCTCCCTAAACCTCTCTGCCTCTCCACCTCTCTCTCCTCCTTTAAGACGCTCCTTAAAACCTACCTCTTTAACCAAGCTTTTGGTCACCTGTCCTAATATCGCCTTATGTGGCTTGGTGTCAAATTTTGTTTGATAACCGCTCCTGTGAAGTGCCTTGGGAAGTTTAACGATGTTAAAGGCGCTATATAAATGCAAGTTGTTGTTATATTTAAAAAGAGAGATACAACAAATCCAGGGAACAATAGACCAGTTAGCTTAACGTCGGTGGTAGGAATGACAATGGAATCTTTACTCAAAGATATAGTAGAAAAACATCCAGAAACTGAATAAACGAACATACGAATTAAGAGCAGGAGTAGGCCATTCGGCCCCTCAAGCCCGCTCTGCCATTTGAAAAGATCATGGCTGATCTGATTGTGACCTCAACCCTACTTTCCTGTCTACCTACTATAACCTTTGACTCCCTTGTTAATCAGGAATCTTATCTAACTCAGCCTTAAAAATATTCAATGACCCTGCCTCCACCGCTCTCTGGGGAAGGGAGTTCCACAGACTCTCGACCCTCTGAGAGAAAAAAATTCTCCTCATCTCCATTTTCAGCCAACGTCCCAGACTCTTCCATCACCATCCCTGGGTATGTCCTGTCCCACCGGCAGGTCAGACCGACCAGAGGTGGTGGTACAGTGGCGGGAGTGGCCCTGGGAGTCCTCAACATTGACTCCGGACCCCATGAAATCTCATGGCATCAGGTCAAACATGGGCAAGGAAACCTCCTGCTGATTACCACCTACCGCCCTCCCTCAGTTGATGAATCAGTCCTCCTCCATGTTGAACACCACTTGGAGGAAGCACTGAGGGTAGCAAGGGCACAGAATGTACTCTGGGTGGGGGACTTCAATGTCCATCACCAAGAGTGGCTCGGTAGCACCACTACTGACCGAGCAGGCCGAGTCCTGAAGGATATAGCCAGACTGGGCCTGCGGCAGGTGGTGAGCGAACCAACACGAGGGAAAAACTTGACCTCGTCCTCACCAATCTACCTGTCGCAGATGCATCTGTCCATGACAGTATTGGTAGGAGTGACCACCGCACAGTCCTCGTGGAGACGAAGACCCGTCTTCGCACTGAGGACACCATCCAACGTGTTGTGTGGCACTACCACCGTACTAAATGGAATAGATTCAGAACAGATCGAGCAGCTCAAAACTGGGCATCCATGAGGCGCTGTGGGCCATCAGCAGCAGCAGAATTGTATTCCAGCACAATCTGTAACCTCATGGCCCGGCATATTCCTCACTCTACCATTACCAACAAGCCAGGGGATCAACCCTGGTTCAATGAGGAGTGTAGAAGAGCATGCCAGGAGCAGTATCAGGCGTACCTAAAAATGAGGTGCCAACCTGGTGAAGCTACAACACAGGATTACATGCATGCTAAACAGCGGAAGCAACATGCTATAGACAGAGCGGAGGAGGAGGCTTTGTAAACATCCCCATCCTCAAACATGAGTGCAAAAGACAAGGCTGAAGCGTTTGCAACCATCTTCAGCCAGAAGTGCCGAGTGGATGATCCATCTCAGCCTCCTCCCGATATCCCCACCATCACAGAAGCCAGTCTTCAGCCAATTCGATTCACTCCAAGTGATATCAAGAAACGGCTGAGTGCACTGGATACAGCAAAGGCTATGGGCCCCAACAACATCCCGGCTGTAGTGCTGAAGACTTGTGCTCCAGAACTAGCTGCGCCTCTAGCCAAACTGTTCCAGTACAGCTACAACACTGGCATCTACCCAACAATGTGAAAAATTGCCCAGGTATGTACTGTCCACAAAAAGCAGGACAAATCCAATCCGGCCATTACTGCCCCATCAGTCTACTCTCAATCATCAGCAAAGTGATGGAAGGTGTCGTCGACAGTGCTATCAAGCGGCACTTACTCACCAATAACCTGCTCACCGATGCTCAGTTTGGGTTCCGCCAGGACCACTCGGCTCCAGACCTCATTACAGCCTTGGTCCAAACATGGACAAAAGAGCTAAATTCCAGAGGTGAGGTGAGAGTGACTGCCCTTGACATCAAGGCAGCATTTGACTGAATGTGGCACCAAGGAGCCCGAGTAAAATTGAAGTCAATGGGAATCAGGGGGAAAACTCTCCAGTTGCTGGAGTCGTACCTAGCACAAAGGAAGATGGTAGTGGTTGTTGGAGGCCAATCATCTCAGCCCCAGGATATTGCTGCAGAAGTTCCTCAGGGCAGTGTCCTAGGCCCAACCATCTTCAGCTGCTTCATCAATGACCTTCCCTCCATCACAAGGTCAGAAATGGGGATGTTCGCTGACGATTGCACAGTGTTCAGTTCCATTCGCAACCCCTCAGATAATGAAGCAGTCCGAGCCCGCATGCAGCAGGACCTGGACAACATCCAGGCTTGGGCTGATAAGTGGCAAGTAACATTTACGCCAGACAAGTGCCAGGCAATGACCATCTCCAACAAGAGAGAGTCTAACCACCTCCCCTTGACATTCAACGGCATTACCATCGCCGAATCCCCCACCATCAACATCCTGGGGTCACCATTGACCAGAAACTTAACTGGACCAGCCACATAAATACTGTGGCTACAAGAGTAGATCAGAGGCTGGGTATTCTGCGGCGAGTGACTCACCTCCTGACTCCCCAAAGCCTTTCCACCATCTACAAGGCACAAGTCAGGAGTGTGATGGAATACTCTCCACTTGCTTGGATGAGTGCAGCTCCAACAACACTCAAGAAGCTCGACACCATCCAGGAAAAAGCAGCCCGCTTGATTGGCACCCCATCCACCACCCTAAACATTCACTCCCTTCATCACTGGCACACTGTGGCTGCAGTGTGTACCATCCACAGGATGCACTGCAGCAACTCGCCAAGGCTTCTTCAACAGCACCTCCCAAACCCGTGACCTCTACCACCTGGAAGGACAAGAGCAGCAGGCACATGGGAACAACACCACCTGCATGTTCCCCTCCAAGTCACACACCATCCTACCTTGGAAACATATTGCCAGTCCTTCATCGCACTGGGTCAAAATCCTGGAACTCTCTTCCTAACAGCACTGTGGGAGAACCTTCACCACACGGACTGCAGCGGTTCAAGAAGGCGGCTCACCACCACCTTCTCAAGGGCAATTAGGGATGGGCAATAAATGCTGGCCTCGCCAGCGACGCCCACATCCCATGAACAAAAAAAAAGGGAGACTCCTTATTTTTAAACTGTGGCTCCTAGTTCTAGTCTCTCCCACAAGGGGAAACATCCCCTCAGCATCCACCCCTTCTAGTCCCCTCAGGATCTTGTATGTTTCAATAAGATCACCTCTCATTCCTCTAAACTCCAGTGTATACAGGCCCAACTTGTCCAACCTTTCCTCATAAGATAACCCCCTCATCCCAGGAATCAGTTAAGTGAACCTTCTCTGAACCGCCTCTAAAGCAGTTATGTCCTTTCTTAAATAAGGAGACCAAAACTGCACACAGTATTCTAGATGTGGTCTCACCAATGCCCTGTACAACTGTAGCAAAACATCTCTACTTTTATATTCCATTCCCCTCGCAATAAATGGCAACATTCCATTTGCCTGTGATTCATGTACTCGGACACCCAGATCCCTCTGTACCTCAGTTCTGCAATCTCTCTCCATTTAAATAATATACTGCTTTTCTATTTCTCCTGCCAAAGTGGACAAGTTCACATTTTCCCACATTATACTCCATCTGCCAAATTTTTGCCCACTCACTTAACCTATCTATATCCCTTTGCAGACTCCTTATGTCCTCTTCACAACTTACTTTCCCACCTACCTTTGTGTCATCAGCAAATTTAGCAACCATACATTCGGTCCCTTCATCCAAGTCATTGATATAGATTGTAAATAGTTGAGGCCCAAGCACTGATCCCTGTGGCACTCCACTCGTTACATCTTGCCAACTTGAAAATGACCCATTTATGCCTACTCTCTGTTTCCTGTTAGCTAACCAATCCTTTATCCATGCTAATATGTTACCCCCTACACCATGAGCTCTTATTTTGTGTAGTCGCCTTTGATGTGGCACCTTGTCAAAAGACTTCTGGAAATCCAAGTACACCACATCCACAGGATCCCCTTTATCCACGTTGCTTGTTATTCCTCAAAGAACTCTAATAAATTAGTCAAACACGATTTCCCTTTCACAAAGCTGTGTTGACGCTGCCTGATTGTATTAAGATTTTCTAAGTGCCCTGCTATAACCTCCTTAATAATAGATTCTAGCATTTTCCCTATGACAGATGTTAAGCTAACTGGCCTGTAGTTTCCTGCTTTCTGTCTCCCTCCTTTCTTGAATAGAGGAGTTACATTCGCTATTTTCCAATCTGATGGGACCCTTCCAGAAACTAGGCAATTTTGGAAAATTAATACCAATGCATCTACTATCTCTGCAGCCACTTCTTTTAAGACCCGAGGATGAAGTCCGTCAGGACCTGGGGACTTGTCAGCTTTTAGTTCTAATATTTTTTTCGGAACCCTTTCCCTGGTGATTGTAAATGTTTTAAGTTCCTCCCTCCCTTTCACCTCTTGATTACCAATTATTTCTGGCATGTTATTTGTATCCTCTACAGTGAAGACGGACGCAAAATATCTGTTCAATTCATCTGCCATTTCCTTATTCCCCATTATTAATTCCCCAGACTCACTCTCTAGAGGACCAACGCTCACTTTACTTACTCTTTTCCTTTTCAAAATATAGTAAAGAATAGTCAGCACGGATTTCAAAAGGGAAGGTCATGTTTGACCAACCTTATTGATTTCTTTGACAGTTAACAGAAAGAGTAGACAAGGGTAATGTCGTAGATGTAATATATTTGAATTTTCAAAAGGCCTTCGATAAGGTACTTCATTGTAGACTCATGACTAAGGTCAGAGCATGTGGAGTCAGGGGACAAGTAGCAGAATGGATAGCAAACTGGCCACAAAACAGAAAACAGAGAGTAGGGATTAAGGGTAGTTGCACAGACTGGCAAAATTCAGGATTCCCAGTTTCTGGATGGAGTGGGCTTGATGGGCGAAATGGCCTTTTCTTGCCATGGATTTTCTTATTTTTTTATTGGTCGTGTTCGAACCCTAGTCGCAGTCTTCAACACAGTGCCCGGGGTTCTCGCCCAGTGTCAGGTGCAATAACTTTGCTGCACTGCCTTACAGATAAAGGAGATCATCTTTCTGAAGAACACGGTGGCCGAGTGTGACGCCTGCGGTGAGTACACGACTGAACTGAGCCATCAGCAGAAACCTCCACAGACACTGACATTGTAGACCAGGTATCTCACCCCTCTCACTCTGAGTCTCGGTCACTGGCTTGGTGTGAGATCTCGGCTCTGGTCATTCGCTGCTTGCACTTTGATGATCAAAGCTTTGTTTTTAAACTTGCCGCATGATGGCAGCGATTCTGTCATTCAGCACCAGAACTAGTGCCTGGGCCTAGGGCCTGAACCCTCTCCCAGTGCCTGGGCCTAGGGCATGAACCCTCACCCAGTGCCTGGGCCCAGGCCTGAACCCTCTCCCAGTGCCTGGGCCCAGGCCTGAACCCTCTCCCAGTGCCTGGGCCCAGGGCCTGAAACCTCTCCCAGTGCCTGGGCGCTGGGCCTGAACCCTCGCCCAGTGCCTGGGCCTAGGGCCTGAACCCTCTTCCAGTGCCTGGGCCTAGGGCCTGAGCCCTCTCCCAGTGCCTGGGCCCAGGGCCTGAACCCTCTCCCAGTGCCTGGGCGCAGGGCCTGAACCCTCTTCCAGTGCCTGGACCTAGGGCCTGAGCCCTCTCCCAGTGACTGGGCCCAGGGCCTGAGCCCTCTCCCAGTGCCTGGGCCCAGGGCCTGAACCCTCTCCCAGTGCCTGGGCCTAGGGCCTGAACCCTCACCCAGTGCCTGGGCCCAGGGCCTGAGCCCTCTCCCAGTGCCTGGGCCCAGGGCCTGAACCCTCTCCCAGTGCCTGGGCCCAGGGCCTGAACCCTCTCCCGGTGCCTGGGCCCAGGGCCTGAACCCTCTCCCGGTGCCTGGGCCCAGGGCCTGAGCCCTCTCCCGGTGCCTGGGCCCAGGGCCTGAGCCCTCTCCCGGTGCCTGGGCCCAGGGCCTGAGCCCTCTCCCAGTGCCTGGGCCCAGGGCCTGAACCCTCTCCCAATGTCTGGGCCCCAGGCCTGGACCCTCTCCCAGTGTCTGAACCCTGTGGCTGACTGCTGTGGGTTCTATGGTGATGCCCCTGTCTGTGTTTCTGGGGTATAGGCCTTGTTGCGGTTGATGTTTCAGGCCTTGTTGATAGGCTTCATTCCTTATTCCCACTTTTAGGTATCCAAAGTGAAAGGAAGCAGCTGCCAATCACCGTTTATCCCTTTGAAAGGTGTGTTCCTAATCCATGCTTCCCCGGGGTTCTGTGCACTGAGACAGCTGATGGATTCCACTGTGGGGCCTGTCCGAGTGGCTTCACGGGAAATGGAACACGCTGTATCGATGTGGATGAGGTGAGTAAAGCAGAGCAGTTACACCAGGGCGGGCTCGGAAGGGCGGGCTCGGAAGGGGAGATATTTGACACGGAGCCGGATCTCCTGATTGAAATTATTCCAAAATTTATGCCAGATTGGTTAATATATTAACCAATCATCAGAGCACGGGCAAGGATAAAAGTAGGATCTAATTGGCTGAACGCTGTTGTTAATTGCTGGACAGATCGTGTTGATCTTCCTCAAGCCCCAGACGGAAATAATTCCAAAGTAAACTGCCCGAGCGAGGGTTGAAGGGAATGAGCTGAAGGATGTACAGACCTGATCAGAATTGTTGTGCTGGATCTCAGTGTAAACGCCCACTAGCAGTGGGCACCAGGCTGATGAGCCAACCCTTCATTTCTTTCTCCAGTGCCAGACACATCCCTGCTTCCCGAGGGTCCGATGTGTTAACACGTCTCCTGGTTTTCAATGTGAGCCTTGCCCGATCGGCTACAGTGGCCCAAGGATCCAGGGAGTAGGAGAGATGTTTGCCAGAACACACAGGCAGGTGAGGAGCCAACACCAGAACTGGGCAGATCAATACCTGCTGTGCCCTCTGTATCTATAACTCCTCGACCCTGCCCACCACCCCATCGGACTGTGTGTGAGGGGGTGTCGGGGCGTGTGTGAGGGGGTGTCGGGGCGTGTGTGAGGGGGTGTCGGGGCGTGTGTGAGGGGGTGTCGGGGTGTGTGTGAGGGGGTGTCGGGGTGTGTGTGAGGGGGTGTCGGGGCGTGTGTGAGGGGGTGTCGGGGCGTGTGTGAGGGGGTGTCGGGGCGTGTGTGAGGGGTGAGGGGGTGTCGGGGCGTGTGTGTGAGGGGTGAGGGGGTGTCGGGGTGTGTGTGAGGGGGTGTCGGGGCGTGTGTGAGGGGTGAGGGGGTGTGTGAGGGGGTGTCGGGGTGTGTGTGAGGGGTGAGGGGGTGTCGGGGTGTGTGTGAGGGGTGAGGGGGTGTCGGGGTGTGTGTGAGGGGTGAGGGGGTGTCGGGGTGTGTGTGAGGGGGTGTCGGGGTGTGTGTGAGGGGTGAGGGGGTGTCGGGGTGTGTGTGAGGGGGTGTCGGGGTGTGTGTGAGGGGTGAGGGGGTGTCGGGGTGTGTGTGAGGGGGTGTCGGGGTGTGTGTGAGGGGTGAGGGGGTGTCGGGGTGTGTGTGAGGGGGTGTTGAGGGGTGAGGGGGTGTGTGAGGGGGTGTCGGGGTGTGTGTGAGGGGGTGTCGGGGTGTGTGAGGGGTGAGGGGGTGTCGGGGTGTGTGTGAGGGGGTGTTGAGGGGTGAGGGGGTGTGTGAGGGGGTGTCGGGGTGTGTGTGAGGGGTGAGGGGGTGTCGGGGTGTGTGTGAGGGGGTGTCGGGGTGTGTGTGAGGGGTGAGGGGGTGTCGGGGTGTGTGTGAGGGGTGAGGGGGTGTCGGGGTGTGTGTGAGGGGGTGTCGGGGTGTGTGTGAGGGGTGAGGGGGTGTCGGGGTGTGTGTGAGGGGTGAGGGGGTGTCGGGGTGTGTGTGAGGGGTGAGGGGGTGTCGGGGTGTGTGTGAGGGGGTGTCGGGGTGTGTGTGAGGGGGTGTCGGGGTGTGTGTGAGGGGTGAGGGGGTGTCGGGGTGTGTGTGAGGGGTGAGGGGGTGTCGGGGTGTGTGTGAGGGGTGAGGGGGTGTCGGGGTGTGTGTGAGGGGGTGTCGGGGTGTGTGTGAGGGGTGAGGGGGTGTCGGGGTGTGTGTGAGGGGGTGTCGGGGTGTGTGTGAGGGGTGAGGGGGTGTCGGGGTGTGATATCTTTAACCTGTGACGGGTCTCATTCACTCTCTTTATTTTTCAGATTTGCAATGACATCGACGAGTGTGCGAACGGATATAACGGAGGTTGTGATCCAAACTCCGTCTGCACCAACACGCCAGTAAGAAACGTCTCGAACTTTCACACCCGAGCTCTCTGGAGCGGCTCAGAACAACTTGGGAATTATTGACAGGGGAGAGCCAGTGCTGAGTGTGAGAGGGCGTGACGGGGCTCAGTGTGAGAGAATTGGCCTCAGTGCCCCTGAGTTAGGGAGGGGGTGAATCGGCCAGGGTCCCGCTCCTGGCGGTCAGCGCTCCCTGAGCTGAGTGCAGGAATGGGTGTCGAGTGAGGACGGGGTCATACCTGGCTGCGATGTCCCCATGGTTGAATATCGTGCCAGCGCCCACAGTCCCAGCTCAGGCCTGATGAATGGTCACTTGGGCAGAGCTTCTCCTTGGGTACGGCACTGAGGAACTGCAGGAGAGGAGAACGGTGCCGAGGGGAAAATAATGCACTGTGCAAAGTGTGTCAGAGATAGATAGAAAATGTAAAAGATTTAGTAATGGAAGGCTGGAGTTGCGGGGATGGGTGATGGGAACAGCAAGGAGTCGGTCACCGAAGATCCAAACTTCGATTTGGTGGTTTGAAGCCAATAGAGAAAGTGTGAAACCTCGACCTCCGACCCCACGGGGACAGAAACCTCGGCCTCCGACCCCACGGGGACAGAAACCTCGGCCTCCGACCCCACAGGGACAGAAACCTCGGCCTCCGACCCCACGGGGACAGAAACCTCGACCTCCGACCCCACAGGGACAGAAACCTCGGCCTCCGACCCCACGGGGACAGAAACCTCGACCTCCGACCCCACAGGGACAGAAACCTCGGCCTCCGACCCCACGGGGACAGAAACCTCGACCTCCGACACCTTCACCAACCTAAACCCATGAACAAGTATCAATCCTCTTATTCATATTCCAGGTGTTGACGACACACTCCCTTCTATTTCTGCAGGGCTCATTTCAATGTGGCTCCTGCAAGCCCGGGTATGTCAGAGACCAGACCCTTGGGTGCCGGATGGAGAGGAGCTGTGCAAACGGAGCCCCAAACCCGTGTCATGGGAACGCACAGTGCACCGTGGGACGAGATGCCCAGATTACTTGTGCTGTAAGGAAAAATCCAGAGAGAGTGGGACGGGGGGGGGGGAAAGAGAGTGGGACGGGGTGGGGGGGAAAGAGAGTGGGACGGGGGGGGGAAAGAGAGTGGGATGGGGGGGGGCGAGTGGGACCGGTGGGGGGAAAGAGAGTGGGACGGGGGGGGCGAGTGGGACCGGTGGGGGGGGGGGGGCGGAAATGGGACCGTCATCCACGCCTTTGTTACCTCTAAACTCAACTGTTCTAATGCTCTCCTGGCCGACCTCCCACCTTCCACCCTGCATAAACTTGAGCTTATCCAAAACTCTGCTACCAAGTCACACCAAGTCCCGTTCTCCCATCACCCCTGTGCTCGCTGACCTACATTGGCTCCCAGTCTGGCAACACCTCAAAATTAAAATTTTTATCCTTGTTTTCAAATTCCTCCATGGCCTCGCCCCCTCCCTATCTCTGTAACCTTCTCCAGCCCTACAACCCTTTGAGATCTCTGCGCTCCTCCAATTCTGGCCTCTTGCGCATCCCCCAACTTTAATCACTCCACCATTGGCGGCCGTGCCTTCAGCTGCCTAGGCCCTAAGCTCTGGAATTCCCTCCCTAAACCTCTCTACCTCTCCGCCTTTCTGCCTCGCTCTCTTCCTTTAAGACGCTCCTTAAAACCTACCTTTTTGACTAAGCTTTTGGTCACTTGTCCGAATGTCTCCTTATGTGGCTCGGTGTTGAATTTTGTTTGATAATCGCTCCTGTGAAGCATCTTGAAATTTTTTACTACGTTAAAGGTGCTATATAAATGGCAGTTGTTGTTGACCGGGTAGAGAGGGAGGGGGGGTGAGAGGGAGAGGAGGGAGAGAGGGGCAGTGAGGAGAGAGGGACCGGGGTGGGGGGGGAGGAGAGAGAAACGGGTGGAGAGAGGGACAATAGGAGGAGAGGGGGACAGTGGGGGGAGAGCAGGACAGGGGGGATAGAGGAACAGTGGGGGGAGAGGGGGACAGTGGGGAGACAGAGACAGTGAGGAGAGAGGAACAGTGGGGGCAGAGAGGGACGGGGGGAAAGTGGGAAAGAGGCCATTCTCGGGACTGCATCAGACACACAAATAAATCTATATTTAGGCGTGTGAGCCACAAGTATATGTTACACAGATATACATTCACAAGTTTGACAAACCAGTGATGAACAAACAACACGCTGGAAATAAAAACAGGAGACATACGTGCTCAATTGGTGAGATAATGCTTGAGAGGAATTTGAGAGAGGCTGAGGGTGTTATTTGACTTGTTGTTTATCAAGTCTAAACGTTGAGAGATGGTGATAGAAATCCAGGTCTGCTGCAAATACTTTCTGAGGTTTGGTGGTTTAAGGGCATCTGTCCAATAATCCATTGCACCATCAATACCAACAACCCTCTCGTCACACTATCATTTAACGCGCTCTTTATGTTTAACATCTAATCATGGTATTAATTAACAAGGTCTTTATTTTTCTAATTGCGGGTGTGATCTCCGACAGTGTAGTGTCGGCTGGGCTGGAAACGGCTACAGATGTGGACGAGACACAGATATCGACGGGTTCCCAGATGTGACACTCGGATGTCCTGAAAGAAACTGCCACAAGGTACGGATGGAATGTAATAAAAGGGAAAGGGAGAGAAGTCATAGAAGTTACAACATGGAAACAGGCCCTTCGGCCCAACATGTCCATGTCGCCCAGTTTATACCACTAAGCTAGTCCCAATTGCCTGCACTTGGCCCATATCCCTCGATACCCATCTTACCCATGTAACTGTCCAAATGCTTTTTAAAAGACAAAATTGTACCCGCCTCTACTACTGCCTCTGGCAGCTCGTTCCAGACACTCACCACCCTTTGAGTGAAAAAATTGCCCCTCTGGACCCTTTTGTATCTCTCCCCTCTCACCTTAAATCTATGTCCCCTCGTTATAGACTCCCCTACCTTTGGGAAAAGATTTTGACTATCTACCTTATCTATGCCCCTCATTATTTTATAGACTTCTATAAGATCACCCCTCAACCTCCTGCTCTCCAGGGAAAAAAGTCCCAGTCTATCGAACCTCTCCCTATAAGTCAAACCATCAAGTCCCAGCAGCATCCTAGTAAATCTTTTCTGCACTCTTTCTAGTTTAATAATATCCTTTCTATAATAGGGTGACCAGAACTGTACACAGTACTCCAAGTGTGGCCTAACTAATGTCTTGTACAACTTCAACAAGACATCCCAACTCCTGTATTCAATGTTCTGACCAATGAAACCAAGCAAGCTGAATGCCTTCTTCACCACCCTATCCACCTGTGACTCCACTTTCAAGGAGCTATGAACCTGTACTCCTAGATCTCTTTGTTCTATAACTCTCCCCAACGCCCTACCATTAACGGAGTAGGTATGAAAGATGGAGAGATAGACTGAGGAAGGAGAGAGAGACTGACTAAGAGAAAGAGAGAGGAAGTTGATGCAAAGTAAAGTAAGTGACTGTTGGTTGATTGATGTGCTGTGCTCCTGCCCTAGGATAACTGTGTGACTGTGCCAAACTCTGGGCAGGAGGATGCGGACAGAGATGGGGTTGGAGATGCATGTGATGATGATGCAGATGGAGACGGGGTCCCTAACCTGGAGGTTAGTGTTTGATTAAATAAAATATCAGTGAAAAAAGTGCCCATAGTGTCAGTCGTGGCTCAGTGGTAGCACCATGCCCTCTGAGTCATGAGGTTGTGGGTTCAAGTCCCACTCCAGAGACTTGAGCACAAAATCTAGGCTAATACTCTGGTGCAGTACTGAGGGAGCGCTGCACTGTCGGAGGGGCAGTACTGAGGGAGCGCTGCACTGTCGGAGGGGCAGTACTGAGGGAGCACTGCACTGTTGGAGGGGCGGTACTGAGGGAGCGCTGCACTGTCGGAGGGTCAGTACTGAGGGAGTGCTGCACTGTCGGAGGTTCAGTACCGAGGGAGCGCTGCACTGTCGGAGGGTCAGTCCTGAGGGAACGCCGCACTGTCGGAGGGTCAGTCCTGAGGGAGCGCCGCACTGTCGGAGGGTCAGTCCTGAGGGAGCGCCGCACTGTCGGAGGGTCAGTCCTGAGGGAGCGCTGCACTGTCGGAGGGTCAGTCGTGAGGGAGCGCTGCACTGTCGGAGGGGCAGTACTGAGGGAGCGCTGCACTATCGGAGGGGCGGTACTGAGGGAGCGCTGCACTGTCGGAGGGTCAGTACTGAGGGAGTGCTGCACTGTCGGAGGTTCAGTACTGAGGGAGCACTGCACTGTCGGAGGGTCAGTACTGAGGGAGCGCTGCACTGTCGAAGGTTCAGTACTGAGGGAGCGCTGCACTGTCGAAGGTTCAGTACTGAGGGAGCGCTGCACTGTCGGAGGGTCAGTTCTGAGGGAGCGCCGCACTGTCAGAGGGTCAGTACTGAGGGAGTGCTGCACTGTCGGAGGGTCAGTACTGAGGGAAAGCTGCACTGTCGGAGGGTCAGTACTGAGCGAGAGCTGCACTGTCGGAGGGTCAGTACTGAGGGAGTGCTGCACTGTCGGAGGGTCAGTACTGAGGGAGCGCTGCACTGTCGGAGGGTCAGTACTGAGGGAGCGCTGCACTGTCGGAGGGTCAGTACTGAGGGAACGCCGCACTGTCGGAGGGTCAGTCCTGAGGGAACGCCGCACTGTCGGAGGGTCAGTCCTGAGGGAGCGCCGCACTGTCGGAGGGTCAGTCCTGAGGGAGCGCCGCACTGTCGGAGGGTCAGTCCTGAGGGAGCGCTGCACTGTCGGAGGGTCAGTCGTGAGGGAGCGCTGCACTGTCGGAGGGTCAGTACTGAGGAAGAGCTGTCGGAGGCGCCGTCTTTCGGATGAGACGATGATCTGCCCTCTCAAGTGGACGTAAAAGATCCCACGGCCACTAGAGATGACCAGGGGAGTTCTCACCGATGCCCTGTGCCAATATTTATCCCTCAACCAACATCACTAAAACAGTTGATTTGGTCATTATCACATTGCTGTTTGTGGGATCTTGCTGTGCGCAAATTGGCTGCCGCGTTTCCTACATCACAACAGTGACTGCACTTCAACAGCCCTTCATTGGCTGTAAAGCTCTTTGGGACGTCCTGAGGGTGTGAATGACGCTGGACAAATGCAACTTATTTCTGTTTTTTTAAAAAATAAGTACAAAGTACTTTGGTCAAAATAATGAAAAAAACAGCTGAGGGAGGCTCAAACCCGGTCTCTGTGATCAGTACCCTTTTGATACCAGGCACTTTTAAAATATTTGTTTTTTTGATGTGGTCGTCGTTGGCATGGCCGGCATTTATTGGCCATCTCTAGTTGCCCCTTGAGAAGGTGGTGGTGGGCCGCCTTCTTGAACCGCTGCAGTCCTTGTGGTGATGGTGCTCCCAGTCGGGAGTTCCAGGATTCTGACCCAGCGACGATGAAGGAACGGCCGATATGTGTCCAAGTTGGGATGATGTGTGACTTGGAGGTGGTGGTGTTCCCATGCACCTGCTGCCCTTGTCCCGCTAGGTGGAGGAAGTGGATTTGGGAGGTGCTGTCGAAGTAACCTTGGTGACATTACCCCAGCTAATCTCATTTTCACAGGATAACTGCATTCTGGTACCAAATGTCGACCAAAGAAATAGTGACAAGGATAATTTTGGAGATTTGTGTGATAACTGCAGACTGACCATTAATAACAATCAGAAGGACATTGACGGCGATGGGAAAGGAGATTCGTGTGACCATGACATGGATGGAGATGGTAAGGGCATGAGAAATGGAAGGTGGAGTCTGTACTTAACGGCCATCGGGGGAGTGAGCATCTTTCGCAATTAATTACCTGTAGTTAATCAGCACCACTGTTAATAACTCTCAGGAATGTTGCAGGCAATGATAGGGAGCAGGTCAGGGGGAGCGTCCTCACTTAATGGAGCCGCCTCATAGCAAGAGAAAGGAGGCACAAAATCTTAAGACCAATAATTCTCTTAAATCCTGCCAACCATTGCTGGTTTGTGGTGATAGTTGATTTCGGGGGTGTTAGGACCACAGTCGGCCGCAGTGCCTCTGGTCTCGGGACTGACACAGGAGCCGAGGGAAGAAAATGGCTTGCAGCCAGACTGAGGTGGGAGATGGACCGGGATCTGTAAACATGGAGAGATTGGGAGGGCTGGAGGTCAGGAACTGATGATCATTCCTTGTTCCTAATTTAATTCAATCATTCTCTACTTTTTCCAGGAATCAGGAACAGTTTGGATAACTGTGAGAGAATTTCAAACCAGGATCAGCTGGATCAGGACAACGATGGGGTTGGAGATGCCTGTGACAGCTGCCCAAACATCAGCAATCCAGACCAGGTAAATGATAGGTGCCCGAGACCCATCTCTCTCCGCCCGGGACACCCCCTCTCTCCTCCTCGGACAGCCCCTCTCCTTCACAGACCCTGGCCATCACGGCTTGGCCCATGGCTCATACTTCGGGTGCTGGGAATGTTGGGGTCCCGCGGGTCTGGGGATCCCGCTCTCTCTGGGGATCCCTGGGTCTGGGGATCCCGCTCTCTCTGGGGATCCCTGGGTCTGGGGATCCCGCTCTCTCTGGGGATCCCTGGGTTTGGGGATCCCGCTCTCTCTGGGGATCCCTGGGTCTGGGGATCCCGCTCTCTCTGGGGATCCCTGGGTCTGGGGGTCCTGCTGTCTCTGGGGATCCCCGGGTCTGGGGGTCCGGCTGTCTCTCGGATACTGTTCACACCTAGCTGAGACTTGTGAGATTTAATGGTCCTGATTTGATGCTGATTTTGATTCTGATTTTTCCAGTTAGATGGTGACGATGATCTTGTGGGTGATTCCTGTGATACCAACATGGACAGGTGAGGGGGGCAATTCCAGGGAGGGGTCGCAGGCATCACGTTTAAACTGACTGGGGGGAGAGGGCAGTTTACCAGCAGTACACATGACAAGTAACTAATACAGGAGCAATTGAAGTGAAGCAGAGGGGCACCGAGCCACAAGCCATTCACAGTTCGATTACAATAATCCCACTCTTGAACCTTCGAGTCGCTTCCAATGGCCAGCGCAGCAGGAAGAGGAGGTGAGGGTGTTTGTGGGTGAATGGGTGTGTAAATGCATGAGTGGGTGGGTGTATGTATGTGTGAGTGGGTGTGTGTGTATGTGAGAATGTGTCGGTGTGTGTGAGTGGGTGTGTAAGTTGTGTTTGTGTAGGTTGTGTGTGTGTAGGTATGTGTGGATGTGTGAGTAGGTGTGGGTGGGCGTGTGAGTGTGTCTGGGTGTTTCTGTGTATGTGAGTGGATGTAGGTGGGTGTGTGTGAGTGTGTATGTGTGAGTGGGTGCGTGTGTGTGTGCGGATGTGTGAGTAAGTGTGTGAGTGTGCCGGTATGTGTGTGGGTGCGTGTGTGTGTGAGTAGGAGTGTGTGTACGTATGAGTGTGAGTGGGTGTGAGCGTGTGTGTGAGTTTATGTGTGTACATGTGTGAATGGGTGTGTGAGTGAGTGGGTGTGTGTGTAGCTGTGAGTGGGTGTGTGTGTAGCTGTGTTTGGGTGTGTATGAGTGGGTGTGTACTTGCTCCAGCCCTACAACCATCCGAGATCTCTGCGCTCCTCCAATTCTGGCCTCCTGCGCATCCCCAATTTTAATCACCCCACCTTTGGCGGCCGTGCCTTCAGCTTCCTAGGCCCTAAGCTCTGGAATTCCCTCCCAAAATCTCTCCACCTCTCTCTCCTCCTTTAAGACGCTATCTCTTTGACCAAGCTTTTGGTCACCTGTCCTAATATCTCCTTATGTGGCTCGTGTCAAATTTTGTTTCATAATCGCTCCTGTGAAGCGCCTTCGGGTGTTTTACTACATTAAAGGCGCTATATAAATGCAAGTTGTTGTTGTGTAAGTGTCACTTACCTGGATGAGTGCAGCTCCAACAACACTCAGGAAGCTCGACACCATCCAGGACAAAGCAGCCCGCTTGATTGGCACCCCATCCACCACCCTAAACATTCACTCCCTTCACCACCAGCGCACAGTGGCTGCAGTGTGCACCATCCACAGGATGCACTGCAGCAACTCGCCAAGGCTTCTTCGACAGCACCTCCCAAACCCGCGACCTCTACCACCTAGAAGGACAAGAGCAGCAGGTACATGGGAACAACACCACCTGCACGTTCCCCTCCAAGTCACACACCATCCCGACTTGGAAATATATCGCCGTTCCTTCATCGTCACTGGGTCAAAATCCTGGAACTCCCTTCCTAACAGCACTGTGGGAGAACCTTCACCACACGGACTGCAGTGGTTCAAGAAGGCGGCTCACCACCACCTTCTCAAGGGCAATTAGGGATGGGCAATAAATGCCGGCCTCGCCAGCGACGCCCACATCCCATGAACGAATAAAAAAAAGTGTGTGTGTGTGTGTGTGTGTGTGAATGTGAAAGTGTGGGTGTGTGTAAATTAGTGTAAGGATGTGTGTGTAGGAATGTGTGGTTGTTAGTGGGTGGGGTGGAGTATTGTGATGTTATTTCTCTCCCTCTCTGCTCTCAGTGATGGTGATGGTCACCAGGACACCTTGGATAATTGCCCGATGGTCATTAACAGCGCCCAGTTAGACACAGATGGGGACGGACTGGGCGATGAGTGTGATGACGATGATGATAATGATGGAATTCCCGACATTCTATCCCCGGGGCCGGACAATTGCCGGCTTGTTGCTAACCCTACGCAAGAGGATATTAACGGTGAGTGGCAACTCGGAGACTAGAGAGAGGGGGGGAATGGGGCGGAGAGAGAGGGGGGGAATGGGGCAGAGAGAGAGGGAGGGAATGGGGGCGGAGAGAGAGGGGGGGAATGGGGCGGAGAGAAAGGGGGGAATGGGGGGGGGGAGAGAGAGGGGGGGGGAATGGGGCGGAGAGAGAGGGGACAATTGGGCGGAGAGAGAGAAGGAAATGGGGCAGAGAAAGAGGGGGAGTGGGGCAGAGAGAGATAAAAAGTTGCAACATAAAAAGTTGCTACGCAAAATAAGGGCTCATGGGGTTGCAGATAATATATTAGCATGGATAGAGGATCAGTTAACAGACAGAAAACAGAGAATAGGGATAAATGGGCCATTTTCAGGTTGGCAGGCTGTAACCAGTGGGGTGCTGCAAGGATCAGTGCTTGGACCTCAGCTATTTACAATCTATATTAATAACTTAGATGAAGGGACCGAGTGTAATGTATCCAAGTTTGCTGACGATACAAAGCTAGGTGGGAAAGTAAACTGTGAGGAGGACACAAAGAACCTGCAAAGGGATATAGACAGGTTAAGTGAGTGAGCAAGAAGGTGGCAGATGGAGTATAATGTGGGGAAATGTGAAGTTATTCACTTTGGTAGGAAGAATAGAAAATCAGAATATTTTTTTAATGGTGAGAAATTATTAAATGTTGGTGTTCAAAGGGATCTGGGTGTCCTCGCACAAGAAACACAGAAAGTTAACATGCAGGTACAGCAAGCAATTAGGAAGGCAAATGATATGTTGGCCTTTATTACAAGGGGGTTGGAGTACAAGAGAAAGGAAGTCTTGCTGCAATTGTATAGGGCTTTGGCGAGACCACACCTGGAGTACTGGGTACAGTTTTGGTCTCCTCATCTAAGGAAGGATATACTTGCCTTAGAAGCGGTGCAACAAAGGTTCACTAGATTAATTCCTGGGTTGAGAGGGTTGTCCTATGAGGAGAGATTGAGTAGAATGGGCCTATACTCTCCGGAGTTTAGAAGAATGAGAGGTGATCTCATTGAAACATATATGATTCTGAGGGAGCTTGACAGGGGAGATGCTGAGAGGCTGTTTCCCCTGGCTGGAGAGTCTAGAACTAGGGGGCATAGTCTCAGGATAGAGGATCGACCATTTAAGACTGAGATGAGGAGGAATTTCTTCACTCAGAGGGTTGTGAATCTTTGGAATTCTCTACCCCAGAGGGCTGTGGATGCTCAGTTGCTGAGTATATTCAAGGCTGAGATAGATAGATTTTTGGACTCGAGGGGAATCAAGCGATATGGGAATCAGGAAGGAGGTGGAGTTGAGACCAAAGATCAGCCATGATCTGATTGAAGGCGGAGCAGGCTCGGCGTGCCGTATGGCCTACTCCTGCTCCTATTTCTTATGTTCTTGTGAGAGAGGGATTGGGGTAGAGAGAGAGAGAGAGAGAGGGAGAAGGGCAGAGAGAGAGAGGGGGAGTGGGGCAGAGAGGGGGAGTGGGGCAGAGAGAGGGAGTGGGGCAGAGAGAGGGAGTGGGGCAGAGAGAGGGAGTGGGGCAGAGAGAGGGAGTGGGGCAAGAGAGGGAGTGGGAGTGGGGCAGAGAGAGAGAGAGGGAGTGGGGCAGAGACAGAGAGAGAGGGAGTGGGGCAGAGAGAGAGAGAGGGAGTGGGGCAGAGAGAGAGGGGGAGTGGGACAGAGAGGGGGAGTGGGGCAGAGAGAGGGGGAGTGGGGCAGAGAGAGGGGGAGTGGGGCAGAGAGAGGGGGAGTGGGGCAGAGAGAGGGGAAGTGGGGCAGAGAGAGGGGGAGTGGGGCAGAGAGAGGGGGAGTGGGGCAGAGAGAGGGGGAGTGGGGCAGAGAGAGGGGAAGTGGGGCAGAGAGAGGGGGAGTGGGGCAGAGAGAGGGGGAGTGGGGCAGAGAGAGGGGGAGTGGGGCAGAGAGAGGGGGAGTGGGGCAGAGAGAGGGGGAGTGGGGCAGAGAGAGGGGGAGTGGGGCAGAGAGAGGGGGAGTGGGGCAGAGAGAGGGGGAGTGGGGCAGAGAGGGAGAGGGGGAGTGGGGCAGAGAGAGAGAGAGGGAGTGGGGCAGAGAGAGAGAGAGGGAGTGGGGCAGAGAGAGGGAGGGGGAGTGGGGCAGAGAGAGGGAGGGGGAGTGGGGCAGAGAGAGAGAGGGGGAGTGGGGCAGAGAGAGAGAGAGGGAGTGGGGCAGAGGGAGTGGGGCAGAGAGAGAGAGGGGGAGTGGGGCAGAGAGAGAGAGGGGGAGTGGGGCAGAGAGAGAGAGGGGGAGTGGGGCAGAGAGAGAGAGGGGGAGTGGGGCAGAGGGAGTGGGGCAGAGAGAGAGAGGGGGAGTGGGGCAGAGAGAGAGAGAGGGGGAGTGGGGCAGAGAGAGAGAGAGGGAGTGGGGCAGAGAGAGAGAGGGGGAGTGGGGCAGAGAGAGAGAGGGGGAGTGGGGCAGAGGGAGTGGGGCAGAGAGAGAGAGGGGGAGTGGGGCAGAGAGAGAGAGAGGGGGAGTGGGGCAGAGAGAGAGAGAGAGAGAGGGAGTGGGGCAGAGAGAGAAAGGGGGAGTGGGGCAGAGAGAGAGAGAGGGGGAGTGGGGCAGAGGGAGTGGGGCAGAGAGAGAGAGGGGGAGTGGGGCAGAGAGAGAGAGAGGGGGAGTGGGGCAGAGAGAGAGAGAGAGAGAGGGAGTGGGGCAGAGAGAGAAAGGGGGAGTGGGGCAGAGAGAGAGAGAGGGGGAGTGGGGCAGAGAGAGAGGGGGAGTGGGGCAGAGAGAGAGGGGGAGTGGGGCAGAGAGAGAGGGGGAGTGGAGCAGAGAGAGAGGGGGAGTGGGGCAGAGAGAGAGGGAGAGAGGGAGTGGGGCAGAGAGAGAGAGAGAGAGAGGCAGTGGGGCAGAGAGAGAGAGAGGGGGAGTGGGGCAGAGAGAGAGAGAGAGGGGGAGTGGGGCAGAGAGAGAGAGGGGGAGTGGGGCAGAGAGAGAGAGAGGGGGAGTGGGGCAGAGAGAGAGAGAGGGGGAGTGGGGCAGAGAGAGAGGGGGAGTGGGGCAGAGAGAGAGAGAGAGGGGGAGTGAGTCAGAGAGAGGGGGAGTGGGGCACAGAGAGAGAGAGAGTGGGAGTGGGGCAGAGAGAGAGAGAGAGGGGGAGTGGGGCAGAGGGAGAGAGAGAGGGGGAGAGGGGCAGAGAGAGAGAGGGGGAGTGGGGCTGAGAGAGAGAGGGGGAGTGGGGCAGAGAGAGAGAGAGGGGGAGTGGGGCAGAGAGAGAGAGGGGGAGTGGGGCAGAGAGAGAGAGAGGGGGAGTGGGGCAGAGAGAGAGGGGGAGTGGGGCAGTGAGAGAGAGAGAGGGGGAGTGGGGCAGAGAGGGGGAGTGGGGCAGAGAGGGGGAGTGGGGCAGAGAGAGAGAGAGAGGGGGAGTGGGGCAGAGAGAGAGAGGGAGTGGGGCAGAGAGAGAGAGAGGGGGAGTGGGGCAGAAAGAGAGAGAGTGGGAGTGGGGCAGAAAGAGAGAGAGGGCGAGTGGGGCAGAGAGAGAAAGAGGGTTGTGTGGGGCAGAGAGAGAGAGAGGGGGAATGGGGCAGAGAGAGAGAGAGGGTGAGTGGGGCAGAGAGAGAAAGAGGGTTGAGTGGGGCAGAGAGGTGCTCGATGGTAAGAGGTCAGAAGAGTAGGGGTGCTGACAGTGACCCGTGGACCTGAAGGAGGTCACGGGCAGTTGGGGCTGACGATAAGGATTTTGAGTTTGATGTGTTGAGTGATAGGAGGACAGGTCTTAGATTGCACAGGATGTGGGTTGTGGGTGGATTGTAGTGAGGAGTCATGTGTGGAGGTGACAAAAGCTATGGATGAGAGGTTGAGGAGCAGTGAGAGTGAGGTAGGGGAGAGGTAGAAATAGGGAATCTTCATGATGATAGGATGTGATGTTTGAAGTTCAGATCAGGGCTATGGGGAGAGAATGGGGCAGTGGGATTAGTTTGGGATTGATACAGGGCTATGGGGAGAGAGTGGGGCAGTGGGATTAGTTTGGGATTGATGCCGGGCTATGGGTGAGAGTGGGGCAGCGGGATTAGTTTGGGATTGATACAGGGCTGTGGGGCAGTGGGATTAGTTTGGGATTGATGCCGGGCAATGGGGAGAGAGCGGGGCAGTGGGATTAGTTTGGGGATTGATACAGTGCCATGAGGAGAGAGTGGGGCAGTGGGATTAGTTTGGGATTGATACAGTGCCATGGGGAGAGAGCGGGGCAGTGGGATTAGTTTGGGATTGATACAGTGCCATGGGGAGAGAGTGGGGCAGTGGGATTAGTTTGGGATTGATACAGTGCCATGGGGAGAGAGCGGGGCAGTGGGATTAGTTTGGGATTGATACAGTGCCATGGGGAGAGAGCGGGGCAGTGGGATTAGTTTGGGATTGATACAGTGCCATGGGGAGAGAGTGGGGCAGTGGGATTAGTTTGGGATTACTTTAGCACAGAGCTGGCACAGATACGATGGGTCATTTCAAGGCCCTGGTCAGGAATGACTAAGAGATGAGTTAATGCCATGTCACTGAGTGTAGCTTCTTGTGTGAACTATCTGTGACAGATGATGGGACGGGAGACGTCTGTGAAGGAGACTTTGATGCCGATAAGGTGATTGATGTGATTGATGTTTGCCCTGAGAATGCCCAGATTACGCTCACTGATTTCCGAGCCTATCAGACGGTGGTACTGGACCCTGAGGGAGATGCACAGATTGACCCAAACTGGATTGTCCTCAACCAAGTACGTGACAGTCTAAGTATATCCCTCTCACTGAGATCAGGCTGGGGTTTATTGACAGACAGATTCCTTCACTCGTGGGGATGAGAGGCTTCAATGGAGAGGAAGACAGACTTGTATTTATATAAAATGCCTGATCACGTCTCCGAGAAATGTTCCAAACTGCCTCACATACAATAACTACCTCACCCATCGCTGAAATAAACACGGCTAAACTCAATCCCACCAACTTCAGTTCATCTGTGATCTTAAACCCTGACACCCCAGTGATATCCCACTCAGCGAAGTCTATCTGACAGATCTAGATTGATATTGTTGATTTAAAAGATTGTTTATGATAGAATTTGCAGTTTACAATGACTGTTTACACCTGACTGATGCAGTGATTCGTTCTGAGGCAGGAGCTCGCCACAACATGATGAGACTGAAATATCAACATGCCCTTCAGATCTTTACCAAGTCTCTTCCATCATATCATTACCCCTTTAAGACCTGTGCAGCTGTGACTGTGCAACACAAGCATTCCAGATGTGCAGCAAATTGATTTTAAATGGTTTGTGAGTTACTTGAAAGGTGTATTTAAGAGTTGTATCACTCATGGTTAATGTGATGTTACAGGGGATGGAGATTGTACAGACAATGAACAGTGACCCAGGCATCGCTGTGGGTAAGATGTGTCACTCTATCTTTTAATATTTTTAAACAAAGGAGAGATTGCTCATACATTGAATCAATACCACAACAACAATACAGAACAGGGTCTTACAGTGGGTCAGACACTGACCTTTAACCTCTGACACCTGAATTCTGAGCCAGCCCAGACTAATAGCTTCCTAGCTGTGAGGGGCCCTCATAAACAAACTCAGGGCCCTAAATTGGGCTGTGTAACACCCGTTGTTTTGGCGCTACGCTGCCTCCTGAACATCCAAGATGCCGTCTTGGCTGCACACGCACGTTTCCAGCGTGATGTGCGCCAGAAGCCATCTTGGTATCGGAATTAACGCAGGCGCAAATACCGAATGCCGGCTGCATGTAAAGTAAGGAGAAAATGGCTTCAATATTTCGAATTGCTGTAATGTGGTCTTTTATTTGAGTTTTATACAGAACCTTGGTGAAAATTTGATCCAATTTAACAATCTTGTTTCCCCCCCCTCCCCGATCCAGCAACCCCTGATGAAGGGTTTGGGAGGGACCTACTGCCAGGAGTCCTTGAAGCTCCGAGGGTTTAACAGCCTCTCCCTCAGACATTGTTCCTCTTCCACGTTACAGCTCAACATTTGCAGTGTCAAGCATCACAGATGATGCAGGGCCCAACCTTCCCCTGACCCTCCTCCCGACCCTCCCCCTGATTTCCCCCGACTCTTCCCCCCCCCCCCCCAACCTTCCCCCGGAACCTTCCTCCTCCACCCCCCCACCACATTGTTGAATCATTATTCTGAGCCTCCGGCTCCTTATTCCTCAGGTTACACGGCCTTTAATGGTGTGGATTTTGAAGGAACGTTTCATGTGAACACGGTGACTGACGATGACTACGCCGGGTTTATCTTTGGCTATCAGGACAGCTCCAGCTTCTACGTAGTGATGTGGAAACAGACAGAACAAACGTACTGGCAGGCGAATCCATTCCGAGCGGTGGCCAATCCCGGCATCCAGCTCAAGGTGAGGGAAGGG
Source organism: Heptranchias perlo (assembly GCF_035084215.1). NCBI lineage: Eukaryota > Metazoa > Chordata > Chondrichthyes > Hexanchiformes > Hexanchidae > Heptranchias > Heptranchias perlo. Next base: position 38,264,050 of record NC_090353.1, read on the forward strand.
CTGTGACCTGAAGGGACTCTGGAGTCCTCAGTATCTGCAGTTTATTGGTGGAATAGGCTCTCGGCCTGACTGCTGACCAGGTCTGGGAGAGCTCTCCTTCGACACTCAGGGCTAACCTGCTTGCTCACCCCTTCCCAGCCTGGGAGCCGTCCTATCCAACCACTTCATCATTTTAAAGACCTCTATCAAGTCTCCTCTCAGTCTTATATTTTCCAAAGAAAAGAGCCCCAGCCTGTTCAATCTTTCCTAATAGTTATAACTTCTCAATTCTGGTAACATCCTTGTAAGGCTTTTCTGCACTTTTTGCAGTGTTTGAATATCCTTTTTGTAGTAAGGAGATCAGAACTGCACACAATACTCCAAGTGTGGTCTAACCAAAGTTCTATATAAATTTAACATTATCTCCCTGCATTTGTATTCTGTTCCTCCAGAAATAAACCCCAGTATTTTGTTTGCACTATTTATGGCCTTTTCAACATGTGTTTCTACTTTTATAGATTTATGTATCTGTATTTCCAGATCACGGCTCCTCGTCCCTATTTACACCCTTGGAATATACTGGAAAAGGAAAAGTTTGCAGGGCTATGGGGAAAATGTAGGGGTGGGTAGAACTAATTGGATAGCTCTTTCAAAGAGCTGGCACAGGTCAGATGGGCTGAATGTTCTATGATTTCGTTTCTATTTATCCTGAGAACAACCTTGTGCTCCAAGCCAATTGCACCGTGTGAAATTTCCAGGAATATGGTGTCTGTGTTAGCTGTCAGCCAGTGATGTAAACAGTGGAGGATCTTGTAAGTATAGGTGTACCAGATAGAATCAGAGAATGATACAGCACAGAAGGAGGCCATTCGGCCTGTCACGCCCGTGCCAGCTCTTCGAAAGAGCTGTCCAATTAGTCCCACTCCCCTGCTCTTTCCCCGTTGCCCTGCAAATTTTTCTATTTCAAAGTTATTATTGAATCTGCTTCCACCATCCTTTCACTGCATTCTAGATCATAACAACTCGCTGCCTAAAATTTTTTTTCCTCAAGTTGCTTCTAGTTCTTTTGCCATTTACCTTAAATCTGTGTCCTCTGGTTACTGACCCTTTTGCCACTGGAAACAGTTTCTCCCTATCTACTCTATCAAAACCGTTCATGATTTTGAACACCTCTAACAAACCTCTCCTTAACCTTCTCTGGTCTAAGGAGAACAACCCCAGATTCTCCAGTCTCTCCACGTAACTGAAGTCCCTCATCCTTGGTCCCATTCTAGCAAATCTCCTCTGCACCCTCTCTAGGCCTTGATATCCTTCCTAAAATGTAGTGCCCGGAATTGGACACAATAGTAAAGGATCCTCTGGGTGATCATAATATGATAGAATTTCACATTGAGTTTGAGAGTGATGTGCTTAAGTCCGAAACTAGAGTCTTAAATAAAGCCAATTACATAGGTATAAGGGACAAGTTGGCTAAGGTTGATGGGGAATTAGTTTAAAAGATACGACGATACATAAGCAATGGCGAACATTTAAAGAAATATTTCATAATTCTCAACTAATATACATTCCATTGAGAAATAAAAACTCCATGGAAAAAGTGATCCATCCATGGCTAACTAAAGAAGTTAAGGATACCCATCTTACATGGGTAAGATGGGTATCGAGGGATATGGGCCAAGTGCAGGCAATTGGGACTAGCTTAGTGGTATAAACTGGGCGACATGGACATGTTGGGCCGAAGGGCCTGTTTCCATGTTGTAACTTCTATGATTCTATGATTCTATGATTCTATAGTATTAAATTAAAAAAAGAGGCTTATAATGTTGCCAAAAAGAGTAATAAGCCTGAGGATTGGGAGAGCTTTAGAAACCAACAAAAGATTATCAAAAAATTGATAAAGTGGGAGAAAATAGAATGAGAGTAAACTAGCAAGAAATATAAAAACAGATTGTAAAAGCTTCTACAAGTATATAAAAAGGAAGAGATTAGCGAAAGTAAATATGGGTTCCTTAGAGGCTGAGACAGAAGAAATTATAATGGGGAATAAGGAAATGGCAGAGACGTTAAACAAATATTTTGTATCTGTCGTCACAGTAGAAGACACAAAAAACATACCAGAAATAGTGGGGGACCAAGGGGCTAATGAGAGTGAGGAACTTAAAGTAATTAACATTAATAAAGAAAAACTACTGGAAAAATTAATGGGACTAAAAGCCAACAAAATCCCTGGACCTGACAGCCTACATTCTTGGGTTCTAAAAGAGGTGGCTGCAGAGATAGTGGAAGCATTGGTTGTCATCTTCCAAAATTCCCTAGATTCTAGAATGGTCCCCGTGGATTGGAAGACAGCAAATGTAACCCCGCTATTCAAGAAAGGAGGGAGAGAGAAAACAGGGAACTACAGGCCAGTTAGCCTGACCTCAGTCATCGGGAAAATACCGGAATCCATTGTTAGGGACATAGCAACAGGGCACTTAGAAAATCATAAAGTGATTAGGCAGAGTCAACATGGTTTTATGAAAGGGAAATCGTGTTTAACAAATCTATTAGAGTTTTTTGAGGATTTAACTAGCAGGGTAGATAAAGGGGAACCGGTGGATGTCGTATATTTTGATTTTCAAAAGGCATTCGATAAGGTGCACATGTTGTTACACAAGGGCTCATGGGGCTGGGGGTAATATATTAGCATGGATAGAGGATTGGTTAATGGACAGAAAACAGAGAGTAGGGATAAATGGGCCATTTTCAGGTTGGCAGGCTGTAACTAGTGGGGTACCTCAAGGATCAGTGCTTGGCCTGAGCTATTTACAATCTATATTAATGACTTAGATGAAGGGACCGAGTGTAATGTAGCCACGTTTGCTGATGGTACAAAGCTAGGTGGGAAAGTAAGCTGTGAGGTAGACACAAAGAGTCTGCAAAGGGATATCGACAGGTTAAGTGAGTGGGCAAGAAGGTGGCAGATGGAGTGTAATGTGGGGAAATGTGAGGTTATTCACTTTGGTAGGAAGAATAGAAAAACAGAATTTTTTTAAATGGTGAGAAACTATTAAATATTGGTGTTCTGGAGAGACTTGGGTGTCCTTGTACACAAAACACAGAAAGTTAACATGCGGGTACAGCAAGCAATTAGGAAGGTAAATGGTATGTTGGCCTTTATTGCAAGGGGGTTGGAGTACAAGAGTAAGGAAGTCTTACTACAATTGTACAGGGCTTTGGTGAGAACTCATCTGGAGTACTGGGTACAGTTTTGGTCTCCTTATGTATGGAAGGATATACTTGCCTTAGAGGCGGTGCAGTGAAGGTTCACTAGATTAATTCCTGGGATGAGAGGGTTGTTCTATGAGGAGAGATTGAGTAGAATGGGCCGATACTCTCCAGAGTTTAGAAGAATAAGAGGTGATTTCATTGAAACATGTAAGATTCTGAGGGGGCTTGACAGGGTAGATGCTGAGAGGTTGTTTCCCCCGGCTGGAGAGTCTAGAACTAGGGGGCATAGTCTCAGGATAAAAGATTGGACATTTAGGACAGAGATGAGGAGGAATTTCTTCACTCAGAGGATTGTGAATCTTTGGAATTCTCTACCCCAGAGGGCTGTGGATGCTGAGTCGTTGAGTATATTCAAGGCTGAGATCGATAGATTTTTGGACTCCAGGGGAATCAAGGGATATGGGGATCGGGCGAGAAAGTTAAGGTCGAAGATCAGCCATGATCTTATTGAATAGTAGAGCAGGCTCAAGGGGCCATATGGCTTATGGCCCCTCGAGCCTGCTCCTATTTCTTATGTTCTTATGTCCCATTTAGTTTATTTTGCCTCTCCTCATTCTTCCTACCAAAATGAATCACTTCACACTTCTCTGATTTAAATTTCATCTGCCACATGTCCTCCTGAAGTCTGTTCCTATCCTTCACACTGTTTATATTTACGAGTTTCGTATCATCTGCAAACTTTGAAATTATACCCTCTATTCCCAAGCCCAGGTCATTAATATATATCAAAAAGAGCAGTGGTCCTAATACTGACCCCTGGGGAACACCTCTGTATACTTCCCTCCAGTCTGAAAAACAACCGTTCACCACTACTCTGTACTTTCTGTCCTTTAGCCAATTTTGTACCCACACTGCCACTGCCCCTTTAATCCCATTGGCTTTAATTTTGATAACAAGTCTATTATGTGGCACTTTATCAGATGTCTTTTGAAGGTCCATATGCACAACATCAACCGCGCTCCCCTCATCAAACCTCTCCGTTACTTCCTCAAGGAACTCATTCAAGTTAGTCAAACACGGTTTGTATTTAACAAATCCGTGCTGACTTTCATTTATTAACCAATATTTTTCCAAGTGCGTTTTTATTTTGTCTTGAATTAATGTCTCTAAAAGTTTTCCCACCACCGACGTTAGGCTGACTGGCCTGTAATTGCCAGGTTTTGAACAGGGATATAACATTTGAAATCCTCCAGTCCCCTGGCACCCGTCCCCATATCTAAGGAGGATTGGAAGATTGTGGCCAGAGCCTCTGCAAATTCCACCCTTTCTTCCCTCAGCAACCTAGGATGCTTCCCATCCTATAGCCATAGTAAGCTTTTAAAATATATCACATACTAGCACTCATTTTGCAATGGCTATACAGGGTCAGGGCTGGTAACATTACCACGGTGGCAGCCAGGGCTCAGTGGGCAGCACTCTCGCCTCTGAGTCAGAAGGTCCTGGGTTCAAGTTCCATTCTAGAGACTTGAGCACGTAATCCAGGCTGGCAACTCCCAGTGCAGTACTGAGGGAGTGCTGCATTGTCAGAGGTGCCGTCTTTCGGATGAGACAGTAAACCGAGGCCCAGTCTGCCCTCTCAGGTGGACGTAAATGATCCCATGGCACAATTTCGAAGAGAGGCAGGGGAGTTCTCCCCTGTGTCCTGGGCTAATATTTATCCCTCAGAAGTGTTAGTGAGGGATCACTTTGGGACCAGTGATCATAATTCCATTAGTTTTAAGAAAGCTATGGAGAATGATAGGTCTGGCCCAAAAGTTAAAATTCTAAATTGGGGAAAGGTCAATTTTGATGGTATTAGACAGGAACTTTCAGAAGTTGATTGGGAGAGTCTGTTGGCAGGCAAAGGGACGTCTGGTAAGTGGGAGGCTTTCAAAAGTGTGTTAACCAGGGTTCAGGGTAAGCACATTCCTTATAAAGTGAAGGGCAAGGCTGGTAGAAGTAGGGAACCTTGGATGACTCGGGAGATTGAGGCCCTAGTCAAAAAGAAGAAGGAGGCATATGACATGTATGGACAGCTGGGATCAAGTGGATCCCTTGAAGAGTATAGAGATTGCCGGCGTAGAGTTAAGAGAGAAATCAGGAGGGCAAAAAGGGGACATGAGATTGCTTTGGCAGATAAGGCAAAGGAGAATCCAACGAGCTTCTACAAATACATAAAGGGCAAAAGAGTAACTAGGGAGAGAGTAGGGCCTCTTAAGGATCAACAAGGTCATCTATGTGCGGAACCACAAGAGATGGGTGAGATCCTAAATGAATATTTCACATCGGTATTTACGGTTGAGAAAGGCATGGATGTTAGGGAACTTGGGGAAATAAATAGTGATGTCTTGAGGAGTGTACATATTACAGAGAGGGAGGTGCTGGAAGTCTTAACGCGCATCAAGGTAGATAAATCTCCGGGACCTGATGAAATGTATCCCAGGACGTTATGGGAGGTTAGGGAGGAAATTGCGGGTCCCCTAGCAGAGATATTTGAATCATCGACAGCTACAGGTGAGATGCCTGAAGATTGGAGGGTAGCAAATGTTGTGCCTTTGTTTAAGAAGGGCGGCAGGGAAAAGCCTGGGAACTACAGACCGGTGAGCCTGACATCTGTAGTGGGTAAGTTGTTAGAGGGTATTCTGAGAGATAGAATCTACAGGCATTTGGAGAGGCAGGGACTGATTAGGAACAGTCAGCATGGTTTTGTGAGAGGAAAATCATGTCTCACGAATTTGATTGAGTTTTTTGAAGGGGTAACCAAGAAGATAGATGAGGGCTGTGCAGTAGACGTGGTCTACATGGACTTTAGCAAAGCCTTTGACAAGGTACCGCATGGTAGGTTGTTACATAAGGTTAAATCTCACGGGATCCAAGGTGAGGTAGCCAATTGGATACAAAATTGGCTTGACAACAGAAGACAGAGGGTGGTTGTAGAGGGTTGTTTTTCAGACTGGAGGCCTGTGACCAGCGGTGTGCCTCAGGGATCGGTGCTGGGTCCGCTGTTATTTGTTATTTATATTAATGATTTGGATGAGAATTTAGGAGGCATGGTTAGTAAGTTTGCAGATGACACTAAGATTGGTGGCATTGTGGACAGTGAAGAAGGTTATCTAGGATTGCAACGGGATCTTGATAAATTGGGCCGGTGGGCCGATGAATGGCAGATGGAGTTTAATTTAGATAAATGTGAGGTGATGCATTTTGGTAGATCGAATCGGGCCAGGACCTACTCCGTTAATGGTAGGGCGTTGGGGAGAGTTATAGAACAAAGAGATCTAGGAGTACAGGTTCATAGCTCCTTGAAAGTGGAGTCACAGGTGGATAGGGTGGTGAAGAAGGCATTCGGCATGCTTGGTTTCATTGGTCAGAACATTGAATACAGGAGTTGGGATGTCTTGTTGAAGTTGTACAAGACATTAGTAAGGCCACACTTGGAATACTGTGTACAGTTCTGGTCACCCTATTATAGAAAGGATATTATTAAACTAGAAAGAGTGCAGAAAAGATTTACTAGGATGCTACCGGGACTTGATGGTTTGACTTATAGGGAGAGGTTAGATAGACTGGGACTTTTTTCCCTGGAAAGTAGGAGGTTTAGGGGTGATCTTATAGAAGTCTATAAAATAATGAGGGGCATAGATAAGGTAGATAGTCAAAATCTTTTCCCAAAGGTAGGGGAGTCTATAACGAGGGGACATAGATTTAAGGTGAGAGGGGAGAGATACAAACGGGTCCAGAGGGGCAATTTTTTCACTCAAAGGGTGGTGAGTGTCTGGAACGAGCTGCCAGAGGCAGTAGTAGAGGCGGGTACAATTTTGTCTTTTAAAAAGCATTTGGACAATTACATGGGTAAGATGGGTATAGAGGGATATGGGCCAAGTGCAGGCAATTGGGACTAGCTTAGTGGTATAAACTGGGCGACATGGACATGTTGGGGCGAAGGGCCTGTTTCCATGTTGTAAACTTCTATGATTCTATGATTCTAACCAACACCTAAAAAACAGATTATCTGGTCATTATCTCATTGCTGTTTGTGGGATCTTGCTGTGCGGAAATTGACTGCCGTGTTTCCTACATTACAACAGTAACTACACTTCAAAAGTACTTCATTGGCTGTAAAGCGCTTTGGGACGTCCCGAGGATGTGAAAGGCGCGATAGAAATGCAAGTCTTTCCTTCTTTCATTAACCGCCCATAAGAAGAGATAAGGTATATAGTAAATCAGTGGAGAAGACTGTAGGGAGGGAACAGTCTGGACAGGATTGTCTTATGAATGTACTAGGAGGAGATAAGAGGAATACCCTAACTGTAACCCACAGTTTCTCATTAGTGAGTAAACAGTTGTTATTGTGCAGACTCACTGAAGGGAGATTAACCAGACATAGTTAGAATGTGTTGACATAATGGCATCACATTAGGCGACCTAATTAAACATATCAAGATACAGACACCGGAGCTCCCTTGGGACTTTCAATCTAATCTTGCTGAGCTGTGTGTAAACAGTCAAGCAATGGGGTCTTGATCTGATGGAGAATCTATTACAATTGATTATAATCTATACTGATCTCATATACACTGTATGTAAGGGGCTGTATTTTATTATCTCATTGACTTGATTTAATAAAGAGGATTCACCAGACGTTTCAGCGTTTCCCAGTCCCTGAACTTGTATTAGAGGGAAAGGATAAAAACAATATCCTACATAACCCCAACCAATCTTTCTGAACCGACGGAATGTTTCAATCTGCTATAAACAGGCGGTGAAATCTCAGACTGGCCCCGGGGAACACCTGCGGAATTCGCTCTGGCACACGGGAGACACCAGTGGCCAGGTCAGGCTCCTGTGGAAGGACGCCAGGAATGTTGGATGGAAAGACAAGACTTCATATCGCTGGTTCCTGCAGCACAGGCCCCAGGTCGGCTACATCAGGTGGGTCACAGCCCCTGGGGTCAGGCGCACTGAACTCTGACTCTGTTACCTCATCACCGCCTCCAATCAGTACATTCTCCTCCTGACAAACCAGGATACAGTCTCCCCTGGGGGGTGGGGGCAGACTGTACCACACACAGTCTCCCCTGGGGGTTGGGGGCAGACTGTACCACACACAGTCTCCCCTGGGGGGTGGGGGCAGACTGTACCACACACAGTCTCTCCTGGGGGGTGGGGGCAGACTGTACCACACACGGTCTCCCCTGGGGGATGGGGGCAGACTGTACCACACACAGTCTCCCCTGGGGGGTGGGGGCAGACTGTACCACACACGGTCTCCCCTGGGGGATGGGGGCAGACTGTACCACACACAGTCTCCCCTGGGGGGTGGGGGCAGACTGTACCACACACAGTCTCCCCTGGGGGGTGGGGGCAGACTGTACCACACACGGTCTCCCCTGGGGGATGGGGGCAGACTGTACCACACACAGTCTCCCCTGGGGGGTGGGGGCAGACTGTACCACACACAGTCTCCCCTGTGGGGTGGGGGCAGACTGTACCACACACAGTCTCCCCTGGGGGGTGGGGGCAGACTGTACTATTCGATGCCCATCATGAGGTGGGAGGTGTGAAGAAAGTTGGGTGATGCCTTTGGACACCTGTTGCTTCGCCTGCTCCACTTGGCCCCTTTTTTCCCCCTGCCCATAACTCTGCCTCACCCCTCCTGCCCACACTAACACAGCTGTGCTGCCAGCTCACTCTGTGGTTTTATTTCCTGCAGGGTGCGTCTGTACGAAGGGCCTGAGATCGTGGCCGATTCAGAGATGATCATTGACACGACGATGCGAGGAGGCCGCCTTGGAGTCTTCTGCTTTTCACAGGAAAATATCATTTGGGCAAATCTGCGCTACCGCTGTAACGGTGAGAGTGGGGGTGGGAGGCATGAGCCGAGGGGTTTGTGGGGGTGAGGGGCCGGGGGCACATCAGGCGAGAGGCATGTCAAGTGAGGAGCATGGGGTGAGGGGCGGGGGCACGGGGTGAGAGGCGGGGGCACGGGGTACGAGGACCGCTGTGGGTCATTATAACCCGGCTCACACTGTCTGGATTCTCTCTACTGGTGTCGAGGGTCTGGAGTAAAATGAGTTTTGAGAAGGACCCAGTCCAGATCCTGTTGGCTGTAACCACGGGAATAACAGGCCCCAACTCAGCAGGAAATTGGAGTGAGTGCGGAGACCGGAGTCACTAACTGGAGAGGGTTTAATTGAGGGAATAGAAGGAATAAAATCACACCCTCAGGACTGGATTTAAATCCAGAGCATAAACCAGGAAGGGCTTTTGCTTTTTTTGAAAAACCCCTCGGGGATTTGGATCTTTGCACCTCAGAAAGATGGCGAGGCGGGGTGCTGGGGAGAGAATGAAGGACACTATAGCACTAAAGAGTGACAAATCCCCAGGACCAGATGGTTTCCATCCCAGGATTTTAAAGGAAGTAGGTGAGCACATTGCAGATGCCCTAACTATAATCTTTCAAAGTTCTCTGGATTGGAAAATTGCACATGTCACTCCGCTTTTAAGAAAGGAGAGAGAGGGAAACCAGGGAATTATAGACCAGTTAGCCTAACATCTGTTGTGGGGAAAATGCTGGAGTCTATAATTAAGGATAGGGTGACTGAACACCTCGAGAATTTTCAGTTAATCAGAGAGAGCCAGCATGGATTTGTGAAAGGTAGGTCGTGCCTGACAAACCTGATTGAATTTTTTGAAGAGGTGACTAAAGTAGTGGACAGGGGAATGTCAATGGATGTTATTTATATGGACTTCCAGAAGGCATTTGATAAGGTCCCAAATAAGAGACTGTTAGCTAAGATAGAAGCCCATGGAATCGAGGGAAAAGTACGGACTTGGTTAGGAAGTTGGCTGAGCGAAAGGCGACAGAGAGTAGGGATAATGGGAAGGTACTCACATTGGCAGGATGTGACTAGTGGAGTCCCGCAGGGATCTGTCTTGGGGCCTCAATTATTCACAATATTTATTAACGACTTAGATGAAGGCATAGAAAGTCTCATATCTAAGTTTGTCGATGACACAAAGATTGGTGGCATTGTAAGCAGTGTAGATGAAAACATAAAATTACAAAGCGATATTGATAGATTAGGTGAATGGGCAAAACTGTGGCAAATGGAATTCAATGCAGACAAATGTGAGGTCATCCACTTTGGATCAAAAAAGGATAGAACAGGGTACTTTCTAAATGGTAAAAAGTTGAAAACAGTGGATGTCCAAAGGGACTTAGGGGTACAGGTACATAGATCATTGAAGTGTCATGAACAGGTGCAGAAAATAATCAAGAAGGTTAATGGAATGCTGGCCTTCATATCTGGAGGACTAGAGTACAAGGGGGCAGACGTTATGCTGCAGCTATACAAAACCCTGGTTAGACCGCACCTGGAGTACTGTGAGCAGTTCTGGGCACCGCACCTTCGGAAGGACATATTGGCCTTGGAGGGAGTGCAGCGTAGGTTTACTAGAATGATCCCCGGACTTCAAGGGTTAAGTTATGAGGAGAGATTACACAAATTTGTGTTGTATTCTCTGGAGTTTCGAAGGTTAAGGGGTGATCTGATTGAAGTTTATAAGATATTAAGGGGAACAGATAGGGTGGATAGAGAGAAACTATTTCCACTGGTTGGGAATTCTAGGAGTAGGGGGCTCAGTCTAAAAATTAGAGCCAGACCTTTCAGGAGTGAGATTAGAAAACATTTCTACACACAAAGGGTGGTAGAAGTTTGGAACTCTCTTCCGCAAACGGCAATTGATACTAGCTCAATTGCTAAATTTAAATCTGAGATAGATAGCTTTTTGTCAACCAAAGGTATTAAGGGATATGGGCCAAAGGCAGGTATATGGAGTTAGATCACAGATCAGCCATGATCTTATGAAATGGTGGAACAGGCACGAGGGGCTGAATGGCCTCCTCCTGTTCCTCTGTTCCTATGTACTGTCCTCACACACTCCTAATTAAAGGGACGGTCCTGCTTCTACCAAGGCCGAATGCTGGAGCTTTTGGTGTCCTGGGGAGAAGTGGGTTTTGCCAATTTTCTCCTTCCTCGGGAAACGGTTGATCCCCCTCTATACCCCTCCCCTCCCCCCATGGGGCATTGACTGTGCGCCCTCTATACCCCTCCCCTCGGACCCCGGCCTCCTTTAATTACTCTGCTCTTCTTTTCTTCAGACACGATTCCAGAAGATTTCCGACCTGTACAACGTCAGTTCCAGTTTTGAGGACTGGACTCTGCCCTCCCCCCGAACCCAAAAAACCCTCGGACCTTTTTCTCTGGAATAAAATCAACTTTTAAACCCTGACAAATGACGGCTCCTCATCAAAGTTTGAATCATCATTTCTGGAACATTCGCCAATATTTTTACTGTGAAATCAACATCATCAGCAATTGGAACCTCTCCTAAAACGTGGGAAACAGCAGAATGTCCACCGAGGCAGCCGGGGTCGGTCGCCTGGTTACCGCTCTTAGTTTAGTCTTCGCCACTCACATTTCCACTGTTAGGGAAACATAAAAGTTTAGTAAATGTGATCTGATTGGTGTTTAGCAGGCGTCCGTGTACAGTAGGAGCAGGACTGAGTGGCCAGCAGGTGCAGGGTCAGCGGGTGTAGGGTCAGCGGGTGCAGGGCCAGCGGGTGTAGGGCCAGCGGGTGTATGGGCGGCGGGTGTACGGCCAGCAAGTGTAGGGTCAGCGGGTATACGGTCAGTGGGTGTATGGCCAGCGAGTGCAGGGTCAGCGGGTGTAGGGGCGGCGAGTATAGGGGCAGCCGGATGAATGGTCAGCGGGTGTACAGTGAGCGGGTGTAGGGCCTGCGGGTATATGGACAGTGGGTGTAATGTCAGCGGGTGTAGGATCAGCGGGTGTACGGTCAGCGTGTAGGGTCAGCGGGTATATGGACAGTGGGTGTAATGTCAGCGGGTGTAGGGTCAGCGGGTGTACGGTCAGCGGGTATATGGACAGTGGGTGTAATGTCAGCGGGTGTAGGGTCAGCGGGTGTAGGGTCAGCGGGTGTAACATCAGTGCTCAGCATCTGGCCCCGAGCAAAATTAAAGCTCATGAGATATTGCTGAAAGCTTCATTGAGTCACCTGCCCGATTTTACCAAACCCCAATTCTGCCTCTTGTTTGTTGGATTCAGCTGAGGCTTTGGGGCAAGTCCTTATCATCACCAATCGGTGAGATATGGTGGGGCGGGAGGGTAATTGCAGCTCCAGAAGGGAAATCAAGGTATTGACGGGAAGATACAGAGAGCCCAAGACCCAGAGATTGATTCCTGTCGCTGCCTGCGGCTGGTGAATGGTGAGAAAGGGCAAAGGGCAGTCTGGTCCTTCTCATCTCTTCACAAAGTCCCAAACAGGTTAAGTTTGTGACCGATGACCCAGAAGACCTGGTTGGGTCGTCCTGACACCAAATCCCATCAGTGCAAGCTGTGAAAGTGAATTCTATAAATCTGGTAATTTGTGGCAGGCCGGGTATGTGAGATTGGATTTGAATATCAGGAGGGTGGGTCCTGCACAGGCTCAGAGCACATCTTCATGTACAGCAGATGAGCAAAGTCTGATGCTGGGGCGACAGATGTTCGAAGATGTAACCCGGAGGCAGAGGACCCAGAATTTCAAGCTGCCTCGACACCTGAAACTAAACCAATGACCAGCCTAATGGAGCAGTGAAATGACCCCATAAACACTCGCTGCTCCATCAGACACCTTCACTGGTCCAAAGGCAATCAATGAGCACGGGCTCAGTCCCAGTACGCACACCTTTTACAGCGAATTCTGCTGCTCACTGTACAGGGGGGGCTCACTGTACAGGGGGGGGCTCACTGTACAGGGGGGGGCTCACTGTACAGGGGGAGCTCACTGTACAGGGGGGGGCTCACTGTACAGGGGGAGCTCACTGTACAGGGGGGCTCACTGTACAGGAGGAGCTCACTGTACAGGGGGGGCTCACCGTACAGGAGGGGCTCACCGTACAGGGGGGGCTCACCGTACAGGGGGGGCTCACTGTACAGGAGGGGCTCACTGTACAGGGGGAGCTCACTGTACAGGGGGGGCTCACCGTACAGGGGGGGCTCACTGTACAGGAGGGGCTCACTGTACAGGGGGAGCTCACTGTACAGGAGGGGCTCACTGTACAGGGGGGGCTCACTGTACAGGGAGGGCTCACTGTACAGGGGGGGCTCACTGTACAGGAGGGGCTCACTGTACAGGGGGGGCTCACTGTACAGGAGGGGCTCACCGTACAGGGGGGGCTCACCGTACAGGAGGGGCTCACTGTACAGGGGGAGCTCACTGTACAGGGGGGGCTCACCGTACAGGGGGAGCTCACTGTACAGGAAGGGCTCACTGTACAGGGGGGCTCACTGTACAGGAGGGGCTCACTGTACAGGGGGAGCTCACTGTACAGGAGGGGCTCACTGTACAGGGGGGGCTCACCGTACAGGGGGGGCTCACCGTACAGGGGGAGCTCACCGTACAGGGGGGGCTCACCGTACAGGGGGAGCTCACTGTACAGGAAGGGCTCACTGTACAGGGGGAGCTCACCGTACAGGAGGGGCTCACCGTACAGGGGGGCTCACTGTACAGGAGGGGCTCACTGTACAGGAAGGGCTCACTGTACAGGGGGGCTCACTGTACAGGAGGGGCTCACTGTACAGGAGGGGCTCACTGTACAGGAGGGGCTCACTGTACAGGGGGAGCTCACTGTACAGGAGGAGCTCACTGTACAAGAGGGGCTCACTGTACAGGGGGGGCTCACCGTACAGGAGGGGCTCACCGTACAGGGGGAGCTCACTGTACAGGAGGGGCTCACTGTATAGGGGGGGCTCACCGTACAGGAAAGGCTCACTGTACAGGGGGGGCTCACTGTACAGGAGGGGCTCACCGTACAGGAGGGGCTCACCGTACAGGAGGGGCTCACCGTACAGGAGGGGCTCACCGTACAGGGGGAGCTCACCGTACAGGGGATCTCACCGTACAGGGGGATCTCACCGTACAGGAGGGGCTCACCGTACAGGGGGAGCTCACCGTACAGGAGGGGCTCACCGTACAGGCGGAGCTCACTGTACCTGGAGACCAGATCCTTTTGCAGTTGTGTTGGTTCCGAGATGATGCTCCTGGTGAAGGGTAATTTGAACAGGTTGTGCCTCGATCCCTGAGCTGAGCCCACGGGGACTGTCTGATTTATCAGCCGCTGTGGTTCAGCAATGTGACCAAACCAGTCACTGGTCAAGTGGTCTGGGCAGCACCAGTGCCAGTAACTAGTGCAACTGCAGCGGTTTAAACTCTAGCAGTGTCCCCAAGCCTCGACTCTGCCAATTTGCACAAACCCTGGTCTTATGCACTTGGTGTGTTCCTGGCAGGAAAGTGCGTTCAGTTCACATCGCACAGTGGGGGGAGATGAGGGGGAAAAATGAGGGGCTATAAGGGGAGGTTATGAGGGGGAGATATGAAGGGGGGGGAATATGAGGATGGATATCATAGAATCATAGAAAGCTTACAGCCTGGAAGGAGGCCATTTGGCCCATCGAGTCAGTGCCGGCTCTATGTAAGAGCAATCTGGCTAGTCCCACACCCCCGCCCTATCCCCGTAGCCCTACAATTTTTTTCCTTTCAAGTACCTATCCAGTTCCCTTTTGAAGGCCATGATTGAATCTGCCTCCACCACCCCCTCGGGCAGTGCATTCCAGATCCTAACCACTTGCTGTGTAAAAAAGTTTTTCCTCATGTCACTTTTAGTTCTTTTGAAAGTCCATATACACCACATTAACTGCATTGCCCTCATCGATCCTCTCTGTTACCTCATCAAAAAACTCTATCAAGTTAGTTAAACACAATTTGCCTTTAACAAATCCGTGCTGGCTTTCCCTAATCAATCCACACTTGTCCAAGTGACTGCTAATTCTGTCCCGGATTATCGTTTCTAAAAGTTTCCCCACCACTGAGGTTCAACTGACTGGCCTATAGTTTGCTGGTTTAACCTTACACCATTTTTTGAACAAGGGTGTAACATTTGCAATTCTGCAGTCCTTTGGCGCCACCACCATACCTAAGGATTTTTGGAAGATTATGGCCAGCAGCTCCGCAATTTCCACCCTTCCCTCAGCAACCTAGGATGCATCCCAACCAGACCGGGTGACTTATCTACTTTAAGTATAGCCGGCCTTTCTAGTACCTCCTTTTTATCAATTTTTAGCCCATCCAGTATCTTAACTACATCTAGAATCATGACTGGTTACGGTGCGGAAGGAAGCCATTCGGCCAGTCGAGTCCGTGCCGGCTCTCTGCAAGAGCAATCCAGTTAGTCCCACTTCCCCGCCTCTTCCCCGTAGCCCTGCAAATTTTTTCCCTTCAAGTACTTATCCAATTCCCTTTTGAAAGTCACAAATGAATCTGCCTCCACCACCCCCTCGGGCAGTGCATTCCAAATCCTAACCACTCGCTGTGTAAAAAGGTTTTTTCTCATGTCTCCTTTGGCTCTTTTGCCAATCACCTTAAATCTGTGTCCTCTGGTTCTTGACCCTTCCACCAATGGGAACAGTTTCTCTCTATCCATTCTGTCCAGACCCTTCATGATTTTGAACACCTCTATCAAATCTCCTCGCAACTTTCTCTGCTCTAAGGAGAACAACCCCAGCTTCTCCAGTCTATCCACATAACTGAAGTCCCTCATCCCTGGAATCATTCTAGTAAGTCTCCTCTGCACCCTCTGCACCAGAATTGGACAAAATACTCCAGTTGTGGCCGAACCAGTGTTTTATAAAGTATCATCATAACCTCCTTGCTTTTGTACTTTATGCCTCTATTTATAAAGCCCAGGATCCTGTATGCTTTTTTAACCGCTTTCTCAACCTGCCTGCCATCTTCAACCATTTGTGCACATACACCCCCAGATCTCTCTTTCCTGCACCCCTTTTAGAATTGCCCCCTTTAGTTTACTGAGACTGGCAGCATCTCCTTCCTTGGTAAAGACAGATGCAAAGTACTCATTTAGTACCTCGGCCATGCCCTCTGCTTCCATGAGTAGATCTTTTTGGTCCCTAATCGTCCCCACCCCTCTTTCTACCCGTTTACTGTTTATATGCCTATAGAAGACTTTTGGATTCCCTTTTATGTTGGCTGCCAGTGTATTCCCACACTCTCTCTTTGCCCCTCTTATTTCCTTTTTTACTTCCCCTCTGAACTTTCTATATTCAGCCTGGTTCTCCTTGTATTATCAACCTGACATCTGTCATATGCCCCTTTTTTCTGCTTCATCTTACTCTATCTCTTTTGTCATCCAGGGAGTTCTGGCTTTAGTTGCCCTCCTTTCCCCCTCGTGGGAATGTACCTAGACTGTACCCGAACCATCTCCTCCTTAAAGGCCGCCCATTGTTCATTTACAGTTTTGCCTGCCAATCTTTGATTCCAATTTAACCGGACCAGATCTGTTCTCTTCCAATTGAGTATTTTTACTTTAGAGTGGTCCATGTCCTTTTCCATAGCTAGTCTAAACTTTATGATACTATGATCGCTGTTCCCTAAATGTTCCCCCACTGACACTTGCTCCCACTAGGCCCACCTCATTCCCCAGAACCAAATCCAGCAATGCCTCCTTCCTCGTTGGGCTGGAAATGTACTGGTTAAGAAAGTTACATAAGGTTAAATCTCACGGGATCCAAGGTGAGGTAGCCAATTGGATACAAAATTGGCTTGACAACAGAAGACAGAGGGTGGTTGTAGAGGGTTGTTTTTCAGACTGGAGGCCTGTGTCCAGCGGTGTGCCTCAGGGATCGGTGCTGGGTCCGCTGTTATTTGTTATTTATATTAATGATTTGGATGAGAATTTAGGAGGCATGGTTAGTAAGTTTGCAGATGACACCAAGATTGGTGGCATTGTGGACAGTGAAGAAGGTTATCTAGGATTGCAACGGGATCTTGATAAATTGGGCCAGTGGGCCGATGAATGGCAGATGGAGTTTAATTTAGATAAATGTGAGGTGATGCATTTTGGTAGATCGAATCGGGCCAGGACCTACTCCGTTAATGGTAGGGCGTTGGGGAGAGTTATAGAACAAAGAGATCTAGGAGTACAGATTCATAGCTCCTTGAAAGTGGAGTCACAGGTGGATAGGGTGGTGAAGAAGGCATTCAGCATGCTTGGTTTCATTGGTCAGAACATTGAATGCAGGAGTTGGGATGTCTTGTTGAAGTTGTACAGGGCATTGGTGAGGCCACACTTGGAGTACTGTGTACAGTTCTGGTCACCCTATTATAGAAAGGATATTATTAAACTAGAAAGAGTGCAGAAAAGATTTACTAGGATGCTACCGGGACTTGATGGTTTGACTTACAGGGAGAGGTTAGACAGACTGGGACTTTATTCCCTGGAGAGTAGGAGGTTAAGGGGTGATCTTATAGAAGTCTATAAAATAATGAGGGGCATAGATAAGGTCGATAGTCAAAATCTTTTCCCAAAGGTAGGAGAGTCTATAACGAGGGGGCACAGATTTAAGGTGAGAGGGGAGAGATACAAAAGGATCCAGAGGGGCAATTTTTTCACTCAAAGGGTGGTGAGTGTCTGGAACGAGCTGCCAGAGGCAGTAGTAGAGGCGGGTACAATTTTGTCTTTTAAAAAGCATTTGGACAGTTACATGGGGAAGATGGGTATCAAGGGATATGGGCCAAGTGCAGGCAATTGGGACTAGCTTAGTGGTATAAACTGGGCGACATGGACATGTTGGGCCGAAGGGCCTGTTTCCATGTTGTAACTTCTATGATTCTATGATTCGAAATTGTCACTTCCACACCGCCTGAGGAAGGTGAAAGCCCCCGAAAGCTTGTGGGATTAAAAATAAAATCGTTGGACTATAACTTGGTGTAAAATTGTTTACAATTGTTAACCCCAGTCCATCACCGGCATCTCCACATCGGGATCAATGGTGAAGGTTTCTGGGGTCTCCGATGAAGTGTCTCAGAGACCAGGTGAGTGGGAGAAACAGGAGCCGAAGTGAAGTGTTGCCTCTCGGTGGGCCGGTCCGAGGGAGCAGCCCCGAGCTTGTGAGCTTCGTTACTCTGCACATTGTGACGGGACCGGTTTGTCTCTGAATGTGCAGCAGTTGCAGATACCGAGGTCCGGGGGCCTGGCCGGGGTGTGGGGGTCGGTGTTTGGTCCCCATCATGTTTTATTCTTTCACTCTTGATAGCAGCATTGTCCAATTGAAATGTTACTTAACAGCCGAATTCCAGCAAATTGCAGTTAACAGACCGAGTGATCTTTATCTTTAGACCTTCCGTTTACCATTTGACGGTTATAAATCTCTGCATCATTAATCGACACCCATTAATTCAGTGACAGAAAAACAAAAGAAAGTAACACAGACAGGGGGAAAACAGCTGCATCTTTTCCAAATGGTTTTGTTTATTTTTGTACATTGTCGGTTTTATATGGACTTTATCGACATGGAATTTACTAAATCAAAGGTGACCCAGATATAACCCACAATATGCAGCATTTTCAATGACTGCAAAGCTTTTCTGAATATAACTTTTCCTGCATGTAAAACAAAACTAAATAAATATCCCTCCTCCCGCTTACTATGCTGATTGTTTCTTGTTTGTAGGAGGTTGGTACAGAAGCCGGCACGATGGGCCGAATTACCTTCTGTGCTGTATGATTCTAGAAGGGAGAGACCGATGTATTTATACAACTCAAACATTTCAGTGTGGCGCATCCATTAATTACTTTGAAGTGCAGTTACTGTTGTGTAGACAAAGCTGGGAGATCCTGACCAGCACTCAGTGAACACCCGGTGAACCGCCTGCTCTTTCCAATATTGTCACAGGGTCTTCAACATCCCGCCGAACTGAGCGTCTCTCACCTTAATGTCTCCTCTGAAGGACGGCACAGCTGGTAATGCAGCACTCCCTCAGGAGGGCACTGAACAGAGATTGTTATGTGTACCCCGCCACCCAGTTACACACTCTCACTCACAAATACAAAACACACACACAAACACACACGCGGTCTGACACACAGTTCAGGTTAAAGCGTTTAAGCTAAGTTAAAACAGAAAGCACATCTCTAATTCTCCCATTCATCATTATATGAAGCCACTGTTTAAACTGTACATCAATTCGATAATTTACAAATCAGGTATCCACTACCGGATATATATAAACCGCCATCCTCCCCCAACCCCTCGATTAGATTCCAGCCTGTAACTCACTCCTGTTCACAGATCAAATTATAATTGGAATAACTTGTGGCTGACAATCAATAAATAACACAAACAATAGACAAGACATTGACCTCATCATTATACAGCCTCCCAAACCCGATACACACAAAAGGGTGTTGAAACTAAGTTAACGTGGGAGCAGGGGCAATGCCCACAGACCGCAACTTCCCACTCAGCCATTATGTGATGCTGAGATCACAAATGATTCCTATAGGAGGCAGCACGGGTTAGATACAGAGTAAAGCTCCCTCTACACTGTCCCGTCAAACACTCCCAGGGTCAGGTACAGGGTTAGATACAGAGTAAAGCTCCCTCCACACTGTCCCGTCAAACACTCCCAGGGTTAGACGTCAACGGAGGAAGAAAGTGGGAATATAAGGAGCAGAAAACCGTTGAACTTTTATTACATTTCATTTACAAAGACAGAAGCCTCCACACTAACATAAACTTTAAAAAAACATTTACAATTTAAATGAAGATCCTTTGTCGGTCAATACAAGTTATTGGTTTGCAATACACCCGAAACCCACTTCAAAATTTTCCACGTTTATTTATAAAAACCATGACATCAGAAAAATAAATAAGTTTTGACAAGGTTGAGAACAGAATCTGATTAAAACGAGAGTCCGGCGCGGATTAGCTGCATCTCTACAGGAAAAGGAATTTGCTGCCAGTTAATTTTCTCCGAATCTGTATGGTGGGAGTGAGAGAACAGCTCAGGACAGAGTACACCATCAGTTCGGGTTGTTTCCTGCTGCACTGAGTCAAGCAGCCCTCTCACCTATGGGAATTATTTGAATGTGACATGATTGTAAAATGCAGCTCGATTGGTGTGTGTTATTAAGACTCATTTCTTGAGATTTCTTAGGATAAAAGTGACGACTGAATCCTGAAAGCACAGCAAGTTTGATCAGGGAGGGAACTGGAAGCCAGTCAGTTGCTGCTGTTACTTGAGCAGCTCAGAGGTTTGAACCGTTTCTGGTCCATTTTTATAAACATCCTTTCACAAAGACCACAAGTTGTGGGGACTGGAAGTTTAATGCAAATGCTGTTTTTTTTTAGGTGAGATGGAGGAGGGAAAGGTTTAAATCCTTCAATTCTTGTCTAACTTTAAATTTCCTCATGGCTACCCACAAGGGCCACGGGGGAAGAGCGGGGGAATGGAACTAACTGGATTGCTCTTACAGCGAGCCGACACGGGCTCATATGCTGTAACCATTCTATGATTCAGAAGTAAATCCGGATTAAAAATCAACACCGATTGGTCTTAAACCTTCTGTTCAATGTTGCCTCTTGATTTCTTTATTGTAATCCTTTGAGCAGTTTTTAAAATACTTCCTGTAAACTGTTCATAGAGAAATATCAGCACCACAAAAAACATTTTTGCAATTCAACACACTCTCAACTGAAATCTGGTCTGATATTTTAGGGACAGAATTCCAAAGTGAATTTCTCAGTGAGTGTCACAGCGTTTGCAGTAACAGACCTCAATCATCTCTCAAATTCCTGGAATCCAGATCACTTCTCTGCAATATTTCAGGAGGTCACAGAACTGCACATCTGTGCTGCACGCTGCACAATTGGCTAAGAGAAAATAAATTCAAAGATACCATAGGAAGAGTCAGAAATTAATCACACTCCCACCTTTTCTATCAGAATACCCTGGTGTAATCCACAGTATCCAGTCTAAAGGAACCCTCTGCGGTGTTTTGTTGTATGGTACACACCATATTGGCCCTTGCGGAGATGCAATGCAAGGTACAGTACTCCACATAGCAGAACCCCTGACAGTATAGTGTAACAAACGCAGCACAGTATCACCCTGACAATGCAGGGTAACAAACGCAGCGCAGTATCACCCTGACAATGCAGGGTAACAAACGCAGCGCAGTATCACCCTGACAATGCAGGGTAACAAACGCAGCGCAGTATCACCCTGGCAGTGCAGGGTAACAAACGCAGCACAGTATCACCGTGGCAGTGTAGTGTAACAAACGCAGCACAGTATCACCGTGGCAATGTAGGGTCACAAACGCAGCACAGTATCACCGTGGCAATGCAGGGTCACAAACGCAGCACAGCATCACCGTGGCAGTGCAGGGTAACAAACGCAGCACAGTATCACCCTGGCAGTGTAGTGTAACAAACGCAGCACAGTATCACCCTGGCAGTGTAGGGTCACAAACGCAGCAGAGTATCACCCTGGCAGTGTAGGGTCACAAACGCAGCACAGTATCACCCTGGCAGTGTAGTGTAACAAACGCAGCACAGTATCACCCTGACAATGCAGTGTAACAAACGCAGCACAGTATCACCCTGACAATGTAGGGTCACAAACGCAGCACAGTATCACCGTGGCAATGTAGAGTCACAAACGCAGCACAGTATCACCCTGACAATGCAGTGTAACAAACGCAGCACAGTATCACCCTGACAATGCAGTGTAACAAACGCAGCACAGTATCACCCTGACAATGCAGTGTAACAAACGCAGCACAGTATCACCCTGACAATGCAGTGTAACAAACGCAGCACAGTATCACCCTGACAATGCAGGGTCACAAACGCAGCACAGTATCACCCTGGCAGTGTAGGGTCACAAACGCAGCACAGTATCACCCTGGCAGTGTAGGGTCACAAACGCAGCACAGTATCACCCTGGCAGTGTAGTGTAACAAACGCAGCGCAGTATCACCCTGGCAGTGTAGGGTCACAAACGCAGCACAGTATCACCCTGGCAGTGTAGGGTCACAAGCGCAGCACAGTATCACCCTGGCAGTGTAGTGTAACAAACGCAGCACAGTATCACCGTGGCAGTGTAGGGTCACAAACGCAGCACAGTATCACCGTGGCAGTGTAGGGTCACAAACGCAGCACAGTATCACCCTGGCAGTGTAGGGTCACAAACGCAGCACAGTATCACCGTGGCAGTGTAGGGTCACAAACGCAGCACAGTATCACCGTGGCAGTGTAGTGTAACAAACGCAGTACAGTATCACCGTGGCAGTGCAGGGTAACAAACGCAGCACAGTATCACCGTGGCAGTGCAGGGTAACAAACGCAGTACAGTATCACCGTGGCAGTGCAGGGTAACAAACGCAGCACAGTATCACCCCTCACAGGGACCTGGGTTAATTCAGCTTCCTCACTCAGTAACCCCTCACAGGGGAGGGATTCCTCTCCAGGTGCCGCTGAATGTAGATAAATTCCTTTATGATTAAGATAGAGCTCATATCCTGAGCAGATACACAGGGTTGGGGGAGGGGGGGGCTCTGAATTCTTGGAGAAAGATCCATTATGTATTGCACTGGGGACAGTGACCCTGATACCTCTGTCATGGGCATTATCTCATCTTCAAACAGCACCAGAGAACATCTGGCTGCAAAGAACAGAATTAAACAGCAACTTTATCCTAAAGACATGAACTGTAAAAGACTCCTCCCAGTGAGGTTAAAGGTCCTCTGATTTAGATGCCTCCCAGTGATGGAAGTCCAGCAGAAAACCATTGGACGCATGAACAGTCAGTCCAGCATGAGAACGTACAGAGTGTAAAACATGGTTGGTCTGGAGAGCTGAGATGATGTGAAACTCTGTAGTCCAGATTTTGTTATGATAATAACGTGAGACTAACAGCGCTCATGTTATCTTTATGCAAATCGGACAGTAACTTCCAGCGAGCGCAGTTAAACATGGAAATCTGGAAGTTGTTCTCGGAGATGTCCTGCGCCTCCAAAAGCTGCACGAAAACGGCATCTCGCCGTCTGACTTATCATTCAAACCTATTGAACAGCATGAAGTTCCTGTACTGACCCCGTATATACGGACTGAACTCGCCACAAAAGTTCAGTCAAGTTATTTCAAGTACCATTTTAACAATGTGGTAAGTCTTAATTACTGGCAAACAACCTCTCTGGCACTGAAAATTAACTCTTAGAAGTGTGGAGTCTCATTCCTTCAGATTTTAATGCTTGTTGGACATACATTTTTAAAAACTTTTTCCTTGTCTCTTTTATCTCAATCTCCTAATTCAATCTTTCTTAACCTCTTTATTTGACTTTTTGTACCTGATTTGACATTGAATTCACTATTCGAACTAACTTCCTGGTTCTGACTGCTGTTATTAACGATGCTTCAGTCTGATCGGATAATACAGTCAGATATACAGCTGCGTGCCCCATTCACACACAGGTCCCAGATTCCCAGGACAAGCACTGGTCAATTTGGATCTCCAATTTTCAGGAACTTGCCATGCAAAAGCTCACAGGAAGTCTATGGCCAAGGACAAGTCTAACAAACCGCCGGCACTGTTCACAGCAAAATCTAGCCCAGTGTTTAAGCTTTACTCGTGTGCTGTGTATTATGTGAGGGGGGTTGAAGGTTGGTGGTACAGTGATGTCTGTGCTCCTGGTTTTAATGAGCCACATTTAGGCTGTTTCACGATCTGATCTAACCATCTTTCAGCTTTTTCCAAACCCAACCCTCACCATTTCTAATTTTCCATTTATTGCATCAAGTCTCTCACAATAAACCACAAACTGAGAGATTTCAAATTCTGAACTGTTTTAAACAAGAAGTTATCAGAATATTATACTTACACTGCTACTGCTGAATTAAATATTAACCACTTGATTTTATTTAAAACTAAAAACTGATGGTTCAGAAATGGACCCCAGATATCACACACTAACAGTTGCACATTCCCCCTCACAAACTTTTAAATTCACTTAATTTATTTTCTTTGTATAACAAAATCATGTCTAGTTTACACAACAGATTGGTGATGTGAAGCTCTTTAAATTTCTCTCCAACATGCAGAAATGATGTTAAAACTGGAAGAGTGCAACACCGTGCAATAATAGTGGACACCGCAGAACGTGGGAGTCTCAGAGATCTGCAGAAACCAGCAGAGACTCTAGGATCACATCACATCATACCAGAGCTTCAAATAATCAGCTCAGAATTGGCAGCTAAACTCTAACATAATCCCCTTCCCTTTCCTATGGGGAATGGGTCACGGAATTGACACAAAAGGAATTGGCAGTGAAACGACTCTCGGTTGATGTGAAATGAGGCAAATATCAAGTGCTAATAAATTAAAACAATATTCTGCACATCACAGGGATGTTACCCCATCACAGGACTCAGGGTTCTCACTGGCTGTGCTTCAGGGTTCAGTCCTTCCAGAGACAGGACCAACTCTGGGCAATATACTGACACACAGGGCACATGCTGACATGCTGTTGTGTTGACTACATTGCCACGTGTGGGGGATTTAGGGCAGGTACCAAAGAGGCCCGGGCAGCATGATAACCAGGTGAGGAGCAGACAGCCTTGACTGGGTAGGGGGCACACTGCTAGGCTCAGTTCTCAGTGTTTGTTTGTAGATATTGAGCAGAAACATTCATCATAAGGAATATTTACAATTTAAACAAAAGGTCATTGGGCCCTGACACTCGGGGACAAAGCTGGTGCTTGTGCAGTCTCACCAGATTATTTACCACACTGGACCAGACACCTTGGTGGCTTAATCTTTGAAAAACTTGTCTTGTTGCTAAGATAGAAATATTCAGCCCCTTGAGCCTGCTCCACCGTTCAATTAGATCATGGCTGATCTATATCTTAACTCAATTTACCTGCCTTAGCCTAATATCCCTTAATACCCAGACCCAACAAAAATCTATCGACCTCAGTCTTGGAAGCTCCAACTGACCCCCAGCATCCACAGCCTTCGGGGGACAGTTCCAGATTTCCACTCCCCTTTGTGTGACATCACCCCTGAACGGCCTGGCTCTAATTTTAAGTTAATATCACCTCGGTTTTGATTGCCCCACCAGAGGAAATAATTTCTCGATATCTCCCCTATCAAATCCTTTTAACATTTTAAACACCTTAATTAGATCACCCCTCAACCATCTAACCTCAAGGGAATACAACCCAAGTTTTACAATCTGTCCTCATTATTTAACCCTCTAAGACCCGGTAACATTCTGGTGAATCTGCGCTGTACCCCCTCCAAGGCCAATAGATCCTTCCTGTGGTGCGGTGCCCAGAACTGATCGCAGTATCTCCAGATGGAATCTGACCAAGGCTCTGTACAACAGAAACATCACTTCCTCCCCTCTGTATTCCAGACCCCTTGAGGTAAAGGCCAACGTTCCATTAGCCTTTTTGATTACTATTTGTACCTGTCTACTAGCTTTTAGTGATTTGTGTACTTAGACTCCCAAGTCTCTCTGCTCTTCTACAGTTCCTAGTTTCTTGCCATTTAGAAAGTACTTTGATCTATCCTTTTTAGGTCCAAAGTATATGACCTCACAGTTGCCCACAATGAACCCCATCTGCCATAGATATGCCCACTCACTTAATCTGTTTATGTCTCTCTGTAACTTCATGCTCCCATCTACACGATTTACTGTCCCTCCTAACTTAGTGATGTCTAACTCTCTACCTCATCAACCACGTTATTAATAAATCTGGTGAAAAGTTGAGGCCCCAGAGCTGATCCCATGGAAGATTTTTAAATTAAAAAGTATTGAAGGACCATGGATGAATGAATGTTTTCTAGAGAATTGCAGCCACGGGTTAGACAGTGTCTGACGGAGCATTAACATAGGGGCTACAGAGTGTCTGACGGAGCATTAACACGGGGGCTACAGAGTGTCTGACGGAGCATTAACACGGGGGCTACAGAGTGTCTGACGGAGCATTAACACGGGGGCTACAGAGTGTCTGACGGAGCATTAACACGGGGGCTACAGAGTGTCTGACGGAGCATTAACACACGGGCTACAGAGTGTCAGACGGAGCATTAACACGGGGGCTACAGAGTGTCTGACGGAGCATTAACACGGGGGCTAGAGAGTGTCTGACGGAGCATTAACACGGGGGCTACAGAGTGTCTGACGGAGCATTAACACAGGGGCTACAGAGTGTCTGACGGAGCATTAACACGGGGGCTACAGAGTGTCTGACGGAGCATTAACACGGGGGCTACAGAGTGTCTGACGGAGCATTAACACACGGGCTACAGAGTGTCTGACGGAGCATTAACACAGGGGCTACAGAGTGTCTGACGGAGCATTAACACACGGGCTAGAGAGTGTCTGACGGAGCATTAACACACGGGCTAGAGAGTGTCTGACGGAGCATTAACACACGGGTTAGAGAGTGTCTGACGGAGCATTAACACAGGGGCTACAGAGTGTCTGACGGAGCATTAACACAGGGGCTACAGAGTGTCTGACGGAGCATTAACACGGGGGCTACAGAGTGTCTGACGGAGCATTAACACGGGGGCTACAGAGTGTCTGACGGAGCATTAACACGGGGGCTACAGAGTGTCTGACGGAGCATTAACACGGGGGCTACAGAGTGTCTGACGGAGCATTAACACACGGGCTACAGAGTGTCTGACGGAGCATTAACACAGGGGCTACAGAGTGTCTGACGGAGCATTAACACACGGGCTAGAGAGTGTCTGACGGAGCATTAACACACGGGCTAGAGAGTGTCTGACGGAGCATTAACACACGGGTTAGAGAGTGTCTGACGGAGCATTAACACAGGGGCTACAGAGTGTCTGACGGAGCATTAACACAGAGGCTACAGAGTGTCTGACGGAGCATTAACATGGGGGCTACAGAGTGTCTGACGGAGCATTAACACGGGGGCTACAGAGTGTCTGACGGAGCATTAACACGGGGGCTACAGAGTGTCTGACGGAGCATTAACACACGGGCTAGAGAGTGTCTGACGGAGCATTAACACATGGGTTAGAGAGTGTCTGACGGAGCATTAACACAGGGGCTACAGAGTGTCTGACGGAGCATTAACACAGAGGCTACAGAGTGTCTGACGGAGCATTAACATGGGGGCTACAGAGTGTCTGACGGAGCATTAACACGGGGGCTACAGAGTGTCTGACGGAGCATTAACACGGGGGCTACAGAGTGTCTGACGGAGCATTAACACGGGGGCTACAGAGTGTCTGACGGAGCATTAACACACGGGCTAGAGAGTGTCTGACGGAGCATTAACACACGGGCTAGAGAGTGTCTGACGGAGCATTAACACACGGGTTAGAGAGTGTCTGACGGAGCATTAACATAGGGGCTACAGAGTGTCTGACGGAGCATTAACACAGGGGCTACAGAGTGTCTGACGGAGCATTAACACACGGGCTAGACAGTGTCTGACGGAGCATTAACACGGGGGCTACAGTGTCTGACGGAGCATTAACACAGGGGCTACAGAGTGTCTGACGGAGCATTAACACGGGGGCTACAGAGTGTCTGACGGAGCATTAACACACGGGCTACAGAGTGTCTGACGGAGCATTAACACAGGGGCTACAGAGTGTCTGACGGAGCATTAACACGGGGGCTACAGAGTGTCTGACGGAGCATTAACACGGGGGCTACAGAGTGTCTGACGGAGCATTAACACACGGGCTAGAGAGTGTCTGACGGAGCATTAACACACGGGCTACAGAGTGTCTGACGGAGCATTAACACAGGGGCTACAGAGTGTCTGACGGAGCATTAACACACGGGCTAGACAGTGTCTGACGGAGTATTAACACGGGGGCTACAGAGTGTCTGACGGAGTATTAACACACGGGCTACAGAGTGTCTGACGGAGCATTAACACACGGGCTACAGAGTGTCTGACGGAGCATTAACACACGGGCTACAGAGTGTCTGACGGAGCATTAACACACGGGTTAGAGAGTGTCTGACGGAGCATTAACACACGTGGGTTGGGGGGGGGGGTCTTAATGGTTTCTGCACTTGCTTCATCAGGGCTGGGCAGAGAGGATCTCGCAGAATGTGTCTTCAGTACTGACAGAAACTTGTTGCAGCATTAAACTGCCCAGCAATTGCTGATAAAACAGTTTCCGGGCTTAATATAAAGTTTGTATTCTAGTGCTGGGAGATAATGATGATTTAGTGTTTGCTCTGAGACATTAGTGGGAGGTCAGATATGCCAACACTGACATTTGGCCAGACAGACCAGCTGCCCGACAGTGAAGTATCAGCTTAGAGTCTTGAACTAATATTTGTGATTCCAATGTGCAAGAAAACTCACTGTTTGACAGGATGAGTTGTAACTCGTGTTGGGAGCAGTGGGTAGTGTTAGTACACAACCCTGCCTGCCCACACACAGACCTGAAAACCACAGCAAACGTCCTAAAAAGCTACACAACCACACAGGTCCACCTGGACGTTGGCAGTGAGAACCCGTGCAGCTCCGTACCCCACTCCCCCAGTCAGTGAGTAACAGTACTCACCTCTCCCCCCAGTCAGTGAGTAACAGTACTCACCTCTCCCCCCCCAGTCAGTGAGTAACAGTACTCACCTCTCCCCCCAGTCAGTGAGTAACAGTACTCACCTCTCCCCCCAGTCAGTGAGTGACAGTACTCACCTCTCTCCCCAGTCAGTGAGTAACAGTACTCACCTCTCCCCCCAGTCAGTGAGTGACAGTACTCACCTCTCTCCCCAGTCAGTGAGTAACAGTACTCACCTCTCCCCCCAGTCAGTGAGTAACAGTACTCACCTCTCCCCCCAGTCAGTGAGTAACAGTACTCACCTCTCCCCCCAGTCAGTGAGTGACAGTACTCACCTCTCTCCCCAGTCAGTGAGTAACAGTACTCGCCTCTCCCCCCCCAGTCAGTGAGTAACAGTACTCACCTCTCTCCCCAGTCAGTGAGTGACAGTACTCACCTCTCTCCCCAGTCAGTGAGTAACAGTACTCACCTCTCCCCCCCAGTCAGTGAGTAACAGTACTCACCTCTCCCCCCCAGTCAGTGAGTGACAGTACTCACCTCTCCCCCCCCCAGTCAGTGAGTGACAGTACTCACCTCTCCCCCCAGTCAGTGAGTAACAGTACTCACCTCTCTCCCCAGTCAGTGAGTAACAGTACTCACCTCTCCCCCCCAGTCAGTGAGTGACAGTACTCACCTCTCCCCCCCCCAGTCAGTGAGTGACAGTACTCACCTCTCCCCCCAGTCAGTGAGTGACAGTACTCGCCTCTCCCCCCCCCAGTCAGTGAGTAACAGTACTCACCTCTCCCCCCAGTCAGTGAGTAACAGTACTCACCTCTCCCCCCCCCAGTCAGTGAGTGACAGTACTCACCTCTCCCCCCAGTCAGTGAGTAACAGTACTCACCTCTCCCCCCAGTCAGTGAGTAACAGTACTCACCTCTCCCCCCAGTCAGTGAGTAACAGTACTCACCTCTCCCCCCAGTCAGTGAGTAACAGTACTCACCTCTCCCCCCAGTCAGTGAGTAACAGTACTCACCTCTCCCCCCAGTCAGTGAGTAACAGTACTCGCCTCTCCCCCCCCCAGTCAGTGAGTAACAGTACTCACCTCTCCCCCCAGTCAGTGAGTAACAGTACTCGCCTCTCCCCCCCCCAGTCAGTGAGTAACAGTACTCACCTCTCCCCCCAGTCAGTGAGTAACAGTACTCGCCTCTCCCCCCCCAGTCAGTGAGTAACAGTACTCACCTCTCCCCCCAGTCAGTGAGTAACAGTACTCACCTCTCTCCCCAGTCAGTGAGTGACAGTACTCGCCTCTCCCCCCCCCAGTCAGTGAGTAACAGTACTCGCCTCTCCCCCCCCCAGTCAGTGAGTAACAGTACTCACCTCTCCCCCCAGTCAGTGAGTAACAGTACTCGCCTCTCCCCCCCCAGTCAGTGAGTAACAGTACTCACCTCTCCCCCCAGTCAGTGAGTAACAGTACTCACCTCTCTCCCCAGTCAGTGAGTGACAGTACTCGCCTCTCCCCCCCCCAGTCAGTGAGTAACAGTACTCACCTCTCCCCCCAGTCAGTGAGTAACAGTACTCACCTCTCCCCCCAGTCAGTGAGTAACAGTACTCGCCTCTTGCCGCTTAAGTCAGGGAGATACAGTACTTGCCTCCCCCCCCACCCCAAAGTCAGAGAGTAACAGTACTCGCCTCTCTACCCCGCCCCCCCTCAGTCAGAGAGTAACAGTACTCGCCTCTCTACCCCGCCCCCCCCCCCCCCTCAGTCAGAGAGTAACAGTATTCGCCTATCCCCCCAGTGAGTAACAGTACTCCCCGCCCCCCATCCCCCCATTGAGTGATGGTACTTGCCTCTCCCACTCGCCTCCCACCCCCCGGTTAGTGAGTAACAGTACTCGCCTCTCCCCCCCACAATGAGTGACAGTACTCGCCTCTACCCACCCCCCTCATCCCCCAGTGAGTGATAGTACTGCCCTCTCTCCCCAGTGATTCCAGGATGGTCTGTTGCCTCCCTGGTGCCAGGGTCATGGATGTCACTGAGCGGCTGCAGGGCATTCTGAAGGGGGAGGGTGAACAGCCAGAGGTCGTGGTCCATATCGGTACCAACGACATAGGTAAAAAGGGGGATGAGGTCCTGCAAGCAGAATATAAGGAGTTAGGGAATAAGTTAAAAAGCAGGACCTCAAGGGTAGTAATCTCAGGATTACTCCCTGGGCCACGTGCTAGTGAGTATAGGAATAGGAGAATAGACAGGATGAATGCGTGGCTGGAGGGTTGGTGCAGGAGGGAGGGATTTAGATTCCTGAGGAATTGGGACTGATTCTGGGGAAGGTGGGACCTGTACAAGCCGGACGGGTTGCACCTCGACAGATCAGGGACTAATATCCTCGCAGGGAGGGTTTGCTACTGCTGTTGGGGAGGGTTTAAGCTAGAATGGCAAGGGGATAGGAATCTGAGCGGGGAGTCAGAAGAGAGTGAAATTGAAAGCAGCAAGAGAGGAGAGGACCCAGGGGAAATTTACAATACAAATAGTAGTTTAAGAATGAATGAAAGGGAAAAGCATAGAGCAGCAGAAAGAAAGTGTAATTTAGGCACTACAGGTAAAGTGAAAACTAGAAGGTGTAAAGCGATCAGAGAGAGCCAGCATGGATTTGTGAAAGGTAGGTCGTGCCTGACAAACCTGATTGAATTTTTTGAAGAGGTGACTAAAGTAGTGGACAGGGGAATGTCAATGGATGTTATTTATATGGACTTCCAGAAGCCATTTGATAAGGTCCCACATAAGAGACTGTTAGCTAAGATAGAAGCCCATGGAATCGAGGGAAAAGTACGGACTTGGTTAGGAAGTTGGCTGAGCGAAAGGCGACAGAGAGTAGGGATAATGGGTAGGTACTCACATTGGCAGGATGTGACTAGTGGAGTCCCACAGGGATCTGTCTTGGGGCCTCAATTATTCACAATATTTATTAACGAATTAGATGAAGGCATAGAAAGTCTCATATCTAAGTTTGCCGATGACACAAAGATTGGTGGCATTGTAAGCAGTGTAGATGAAAACATAAAATTACAAAGCGATATTGATAGATTAGGTGAATGGGCAAAACTGTGGCAAATGGAATTCAATGTGGACAAATGTGAGGTCATCCACTTTGGATCAAAAAAGGATAGAACAGGGTACTTTCTAAATTGTAAAAAGTTAAAAACAGTGGATGTCCAAAGGGACTTAGGGGTTCAGGTACATAGATCATTGAAGTGTCATGAACAGGTGCAGAAAATAATCAAGGCGGCTAATGGAATGCTGGCCTTCATATCTGGAGGACGAGAGTACAAGGGGGCAGAAGTTATGCTGCAGCTATACAAAACCCTGGTTAGACCGCACCTGGAGTACTGTGAGCAGTTCTGGGCACCGCACCTTCGGAAGGACATACTGACCTTGGAGGGAGTGCAGCGTAGGTTTACTAGAATGATACCCAGACTTCAGGGGTTAAGTTACGAGGAGAGATTACACAAATTGGGGTTGTATTCTCTGGAGTTTCGAAGGTTAAGGGGTGATCTGATCGAAGTTTAAGATATTAAGTGGAACAGATAGGGTGGATAGAGAGAAACTATTTCCGCTGGTTGGGGATTCTAGGAGTAGGGGGCACAGTCTAAAAATTAAAGCCAGACCTTTCAGGAGTGAGATTAGAAAACATTTCTACACACAAAGGGTGGTAGAAGTTTGGAACTCTCTTCCGCAAACAGCAATTGATACTAGCTCAATTGCTAAATTTAAATCTGAGATAGATAGCTTTTTAGCAACCAAAGGTATTAAGTATATGGGCCAAAGGCGGGTATATGGAGTTAGATCACAGATCAGCCATGATCTTATCAAATGGCGGAGCAGGCACGAGGGGCTGAATGGCCTACTCCTGTTCCTATGTTCCTAACAGTACTCGCCTCTCTCCCCCAGTGAGTGATAATACTCGCCTCTCTCCCCCAGTGAGTGATAATACTCGCCTCCCTCCCCCAGTGAGTGATAATACTCGCCTCTCTCCCCCAGTGAGTGATAATACTCGCCTCCCTCCCCCAGTGAGTGATAATACTCGCCTCCCTCCCCCAGTGAGTGATAATACTCGCCTCTCTCCCCCAGTGAGTGATAATACTCGTCTCCCTCCCCCAGTGAGTGATAATACTCGTCTCCCTCCCCCAGTGAGTGATAATACTCGCCTCCCTCCCCTGTGAGTAACATTACTCGCCCCAGTCAGTGAGTGACAGTACTCGCCTCTCCCCCCCAGCGAGTGACAGTACTCGGCCCCCCCCCCCGGTAGCTGTGTTTCAAGCTCTGAAATGTAACGAGTGCTGCTGGTCACAGCGATGGCTGACTGGAGGGGCTAAGAAGATGCAGACGGAGTAAGAGGCCATAAAGGGGGAAAGAATTAAAGAATGGGCTGGGGGGGGAATTAAAGAATGGGCTGGGGGGGGGGAATTAAAGAATGAGCTGGGGGGGGAATTAAAGAATGGGCTGGGGGGGAATTAAAGAATGGGCTGGGGGGGGGAATTGAAGAATGGGCTGGGGGGGGAATTAAAGAATGGGCTGGGGGGGGGAATTGAAGAATGGGCTGGGGGGGGGAATTGAAGAATGGGCTGGGGGGGGAATTGAAGAATGGGCTGGGGGGGGAATTGAAGAATGGGCTGGGGGGGGAATTGAAGAATGGGCTGGGGGGGGGAATTGAAGAATGGGCTGGGGGGGGAATTGAAGAATGGGCTGGGGGGGGAATTGAAGAATGGGCTGGGGGGATTGAAGAATGGGCTGGGGGGGGGGGGGGAATTGAAGAATGGACGGCAGGGACTGATTGTGAACGGGTGCAGCTGCAGTGAGGGAGGATGTGAACGTTTGGTTTTTCACTAAGAGGCAGCAAACTCCGCCCGGGACAAAACGTCAACATTTTTTTTAAAAAGCTGCTGGAAAACAACAAATGAAAGAAGCACAAACGGGAGCCGGATGGGGATCAGGAGCCGGATCAGGAGCAAGAGCAGGATCGGGAGCCGGATCCGGATCAGGAGCAAGAGCAGGATCGGGAGCCGGATCCGGATCAGGAGCAAGAGCAGGATCGGGAGCAGGATCCGGATCAGGAGCAGGCCACTGGTAAGCATCGGTTGAAATACAATTTCTGTCCATGCACTTAGCTCTTCTATCAGTTCATTCTTGCGCTCACTTTCCCAGCAACATAACAACAAGGCCATGGATTTTTGCAGAACACAAGCGCAGTGAAGGGAATGGGCAGGAGCGAGAAATCACAGGCAAATATAAAAATATAAATAAAAATCGTGCAGCACTGGAAATACAATGGCAACAGAGCACTGAGGGGGGCCTTGGGCTGTGGATTTGAGGTTAAATAAGAATGCACCATACTGCTGGGCTGGAGCCGCAGAGTGCTGCCATCAGTTGTTGTCTCACAAGTAAATTCCACTCGATTCATAAACCTGCTGACGATAATGACACATTGACAGCTCATCGTGGTCAAGAGGACGATATACACAAGGGAAGAGGGAAAATAAAAGAGGCCCGGGATGAAACGGAGCCAATGAAATGCTGACAATGGAGGGGTGCGTCACGCGGCTGCAAGCACGATACTTGGTTCATTCAGGTTCGCAGAGTTGCAAGCTCAGAACAAGAAGCAGAATTCATTGCACGTTACGCTCTCACGCTAACATCATTCCACCAATCGCACTCGGTCGCTTAATTTCTGCTCCCTGGCAGGTTTTTGGCCTGTGTCCCCCTATTTGTCCTGGGTCGGAGTGGCCCTTTCTACAGGCGATCCATGCGGAAAGTATCCTCTGTAGCGGGGTCTGTCAGGACCATGTCCGGATCATTCAGCATGTGCAGGCCATCCAACGTTAAAGGGTCAATTTTCAGTTCATCGAGAGGAAACTGGGAGTCGGTGTCAAAGGTCACGTCTCCAACGCCTGCGAGCGAATTGGTTAGCTCCTTCGACAGACTAGGCGGAGATTCACCTGTCACTGGGTGGGAAATACAGAAAGACAGGCTGGGTTAGCACATCAGACAGCAGGTTGCACACAACCTGGGCAGTGCCATCAATACTGACCATTTAACCCCATAATGCCAGGCAATCAAACCGGCTTTATTGTAAAAAATTGTCTGAATTTCTCAGTGAATAATTCACGTTACTCTGAGTTATTTTCCGCTCCTGATACACCAGGACTGCGTAGGGTCGTAGCACATACGATGTCTTGCTACTCAGACTGCAGTGGGTACGATGTCTTGCTACTCAGACTGCAGTGGGTACGATGTCTTGCTACTCAGACTGCAGTGGGGACGATGTTTTGCTACACTCAGAATGTTGGGGGTTGGGCAAAGGTAAACTGCCCGTTTTAAAAAAAATTCTGGGGATGTGGGCGTCGCTGGCGAGGCCGGCATTTATTGCCCATCCCTAATTGCCCTTGAGAAGGTGGTGGTGAGCCGCCTTCTTGAACTGCTGCAGTCCGTGTGGTGAAGGTTCTCCCACAGTGCTGTTAGGAAGGGAGTTCCAGGATTTTGACCCAGCGACGATGAAGGAACGGCGATATATTTCCAAGTCGGGATGATGTGTGACTTGGAGGGGAACGTGCAGGTGGTGTTGTTCCCATGTGCCTGCTGCTCTTGTCCTTCTAGGTGGTAGAGGTCGCGGGTTTGGGAGGTGCTGTCGAAGAAGCCTTGGCGAGTTGCTGCAGTGCATCCTGTGGATGGTACACACTGCAGCCACTGTGCGCCGGTGGTGGAGGGAGAGAGAGAATGTTTAGGGTGGTGGATGGGGTGCCAATCAAGCGGGCTCCTGGATGATGTCGAGTTTCTTGAGTGTTGGAACTGCACTCATCCAGGCAAGTGGAGAGTATTCCATCACACTCCTGACTTGTGCCTTATAGGTGGTAAAAAGGCTTTGGGGAGTCAGGAGGTGAGTCACTCGCCGCAGAATACCCAGCCTCTGACCTGGTCTTGCAGCCACAGTATTTATATGGCTGGTCCAGTTAAGTTTCTGGTCAATGGTGACGCCCAGGATGTTGATGGTGGGGGATTCGGCGATGGTAATGCCGTTGAATGTCAAGGAGAGGTGGTTAGACTCTCTCTTGTTGGAAATGTTCATTGCCTGGCACTTGTCTGGCGCGAATGTTACTTGCCACTTATCAGCCCAAGCCTGGAGAAACAGCGGCAGGAAGTGCTGGGACACGGGCCAATGGGACAGAAGGAACATTACGAATAGGTAGGGTGTCACCCCAGGGTACTCTGGCACTCTGCCACAGATCAGTCATAATGAGGCATTGCCCATCAGCCAGCTGGGCAGCCCTCCCACATACAGAATAAGCTTCTCCCCTACAACCGTTAGATACAGAGTAAAGCTCCCTCTACACTGTCCCATCAAGCTCTCCCAGGGCAGGTACAGGGTTAGATACAGAGTAAAGCTCCCTCTACACTGTCCCATCAAACTCTCCCAGGGCAGGTACAGGGTTAGATACAGAGTAAAGCTCCCTCTACACTGTCCCATCAAACTCTCCCAGGGCAGGTACAGGGTTGGATACAGAGTAAAGCTCCCTCTACACTGTCCCATCAAACTCTCCCAGGGCAGGTACAGGGTTGGATACAGAGTAAAGCTCCCTCTACACTGTCCCATCAAACTCTCCCAGGGCAGGTACAGGGTTGGATACAGAGTAAAGCTCCCTCTACACTGTCCCATCAAACTCTCCCAGGGCAGGTACAGGGTTAGATACAGAGTACAGCTCCCTCTACACTCCTTTGTCTCGGCACCCATTTTTGTCTAATTCGGTTTTTGGGAAGTGCCTTGGGACGTTTTTCTACATTAGAGGCGCTTTATAAATGCGAGAGTGTGGAGCTGGTGTGAACACATAAGTCAGTGCATCTTATACCCGGACAGCAGCATCTGGGAGTGATTGTGGGAGAGGGGTGAGGATTATCATGGTGAGATAGTAGTACTGGGACACAGGGATTCTTCCCTCTACTTTTGCACACCCTAGAAACAAAGTAAAGTTCCCTCTATACGGCCCCAGCAGTGTGCCTCAACTCCAAACGGTTGTCACTCCTACACCAGTTATTCTCTGAATGAGATGGGCAGAGTTTGTGAGCTCTGGGTTATGCTCCAATTATCCCACATGCTGCACTGTACAAGGTGGTGTAATGAATTGGCTAGGGTGGATAATCACAGAAAGAAAGGTTTGCTACAATGAGGTTGGGATCTGCTCACCTGTCAGGATGATGTTGGGGATGTTTGCATGGTTGGTATAACTGAGCTGAGAGTCCTGCAGGCTCCCGTGGCTTCCTGTCAGCCCCATCATGGCTGCCTGCGAGTAGTTCAGAGTTGAAATTTGGCTGTACAGGCTGTTGGTGCTGTTCGGGCTTTCGATCATATTAAACTGTTCAAGCTAAAATAAAGAACAACATAACAGCTAGAGTCTTACTCCTGGACTCGTCCCGACGCTGGGGGCTCCTGGAGTGGGTCTGGGTGGTTTTTTTTTGATTCGTTCATGGGATATGGGCGTTGCTGGCGAGGCCGGCATTTATTGCCCATCCCTAATTGCTCTTGGGAAG
Organism: Heptranchias perlo; assembly: GCF_035084215.1. NCBI lineage: Eukaryota > Metazoa > Chordata > Chondrichthyes > Hexanchiformes > Hexanchidae > Heptranchias > Heptranchias perlo. The sequence goes on from NC_090353.1 coordinate 38,301,327, forward strand.
GTGGTGGTGAGCCGCCTTCTGGAACAGCTTGTTATTTGCCACTTACCAGCCCAAGCCTGGATGGTGTCCAGGTCATGCTGCATGCGGGCACGGCCTGCTTCATTATCTGAGGGGTTGCGAATGGAACTGAACACTGTGCAATCATCACAATTACCTGGTGTGTGATAGGGAGTTGGTCAGGGTGCTTACCTGATGTGACAGGGAGTGGGTCTGGGTGTTTATCTGGTGTGTGATAGGGAGTGGGTCTGGGTGTTTATCTGGTGTGTGATAGGGAGTGGCTCTGGATGTTTGTCTGGTGTGTGATAGGAAGTGGGTCTGGGTATTTACCTGGTGCCTAATAGGGAGTTGGTCTGGGTATTTACCTGATGTGACAGGGAGTTGGCCTGTCTGTTTGTCAGCTGCTGATCGTAATAATCTCCAAAAACGCTCCCAAGTATGGATGTCTGTTGGAAAGAAGGCAGAGTTATTTGTTAAGAGATGGGAAATGTATTGTATGCTAATCACCCTGTGACTGACACGCACACACACCTCCTCCCCCACAGCTCCCAGGACCACTTCATTCAGTCATGTTACATTCCAAATGCAATGCCCAGGTCTGGGCACCCACACCTCCTCTTCACACCTCTCTCTGCCCAACAGGCCCAGCATCTCTCACCTGCACCCAGTCCTTGGTCTCACCCCTCTGTACCAAGCTCACATCCTCCACTCCTAAATGATTGATGGAATTGGATAGGTGGATATGGGAAGAGGTGGGAAAATGTGATGAGGACCATTTACTCATGTGGATAGTGAATGCCAACACGACTGGGTGGGCCAAACAGCCCATTTCCTTGTATTTCTACAATGCTGCGTCAATCTGAAGCTGCCACTGAGTAATCACAAGCTTTAATCCGTGGACTGTCATCACATGGCAAATTTGCTACAGCTTTACCAGCTTGGCGGTCGAGCTTTGGAAAAAGCTTCATCAGGTTAAACTTGAATTTCAAAACAGGATTCACAAGGAAAACACATCTTTCATTAGCTGCAGGATAGCACAGAGCAACAGCCTTTCAACAAGCACAGGCCTAGCTAGACTGGGTCCATCAAACAGCTGGCACTGGATCCAGCGTTATCATCACAGCCTATCCTAGTCCCCATTTCCCATTCTGCGCCCCAGTGCTCATCCCATGTACTGATTCACAAGGACCGGTTCTGCCCCACTGGGCACAGTGTTTGCCAGGTCAGCCTCTGATGTTTACGGTTGCTATCTTCCAGGAAAAAATCCTACTTCATGACAAAAACAGCAGAATTTGTGATTAATCTGTCCGATGCACAGAATGACTGTCAGTACCAATCCTCATTACTGTCTCGCCTGAGCCTGGGCCCCGAGCCCGAGCCCCGGCCCCGAGCCCACACCTGACAGCAGGTTACAAGGAACAGGTGCTGCTCCTTCACCATACACCATGGGAAATGCTGGGATCAGGCAACATACAAGCAGCCAGAGATTCTCAGTATTTTCTATAAATTCCATGCGTATCTGGGATTGCACAAGGAATGTTTCCTGCTCACTCCCACTCACCCTCAGGGAATGTTTCCTGCTCACTCCCACTCACCCTCAGGGAATGTTTCCTGCTCACCCTCACCCTCAGGGAATGTTTTCTGCTCACTCCCACTCACACTCAGGGAATGTTTCCTGCTCACTCCCACTCACCCTCAGGGAATGTTTCCTGCTCACTCCCACTCACACTCACCCTCAGGGAATGTTTCCTGCTCACTCCCACTCACCCTCAGGGAATGTTTCCTGCTCACTCCCACTCACCCTCACCCTCAGGGAATGTTTCCTGCTCACTCCCACTCACACTCACCCTCAGGAAATGTTTCCTGCTCACACCCACTCACCCTCAAGGAATGTTTCCTGCTCACTCCCACTCCCACTCACCCTCAAGGAATGTTTCCTGCTCACACCCACTGACCCTCAAGGAATGTTTCCTGCTCACTCCCACTCAGCCTCACCCTCACGGAATGTTTCCTGCTCACTCCCATTCACCCTCAGGGAATGTTTCCTGCTCACTCCCACACACTCACCCTCAGGGAATGTTTCCTGCTCACTCCCATTCACCCTCAGGGAATGTTTCCTGCTCACTCCCACTCACCCTCAGGGAATGTTTCCTGCTCACTCCCACTCACCCTCACCCTCAGAGAATGTTTCCTGCTCACTCCCACTCACCCTCAGGGAATGTTTCCTGCTCACTCCCACTCACCCTCAGGGAATGTTTCCTGCTCACTCCCACTCACCCTCAGAGAATGTTTCCTGCTCACTCCCACTCACCCTCAGGGAATGTTTCCTGCTCACTGCCACTCACCCTCAGGGAATGTTTCCTGCTCACTCCCACTCACACTCAGGGAATGTTTCCTGCTCACACCCACTCACCCTCACCCTCAAGGAATGTTTCCTGCTCACACCCACTCACACATACTCCCGTAGCAGCTGCTTCCTGCTCCCTCCCGCTCACACTCTCTCCCCAGGGGATTCAGAAGTGAAGCAGCTCCACTTGCAACAAATTCCAGGCTCTCAGTTTGTAAGACTATCTTCTCTGCCTAATCCTTCTCCCGATCTGAAGAAATTGGGACATTTTCCATAAATCTGAGGGCCAGTTATCAATGCACTGTAGCATGCACACTCACAGAAACGTGCAGACACACACAGCTACAGGCACATACACTCACAGAATCATGCAGTGGTAATGGAAACATTTCAAAGGCTCAGCAAGTTGGTGGTGAATTGTGACAAAGACAAACCAAACAGTGAGATAGGGCAACGCTGGAAGCTGGCACTGCAAACGATGAGTCAGTCACAACAGCAGGCCAAGGAGTGGAAGCAAAGGTTCCCTTACTTGAGGGGAGCTGCCTGGAGAGAAGCCTTGATTGGAGACAGGAGAGGTGGGAGACTGGTTGGCTGGAGACCCAGTATTACTGCGGTACTGCTGGAGAGAAGCCGACAGAACAACACAAGAGTTAAGAGTGAGCGCTGAGGTCAGCACAGCATAGCAACCTGGGGGGCCCTAAGTGAAGTGCACCTCGGAGGTGAGGGTGCAGGTTGAACCAATGCAATCTCCGGTTTCCACTCAATTAAGTTCACGGAATACAACTCTGACAATTATTCCATCTGGGAGCATCGCTGGATCCAAAATGCTGAAACTAGGAGCACACACTCAAGTCCAAGTCTTTTTTTTTGAAGATGTCCGAGGTTGGATTCCAAGAGCCCTTGTGTAGTAACAGTGAGCTGGAGATCAAACTGGTGCAATAGTAGAACTCCCTCACCGCGCCCCCGACCTCAGCTCACTCCCTCCCGTGGGACACCCTCTCCCCCTCGCTCTCCCTTTCTCTCGCTCTTCATCGGTCTCCCTCTCCTCCTCTCCCTGCCTCCCCTGCTTGCCCTCCCTCCCTCCCCCGCTCGCTCACCCTCCCTCCCTCTCATAAAGCAGCACGGTTGGGGGGGTCCCGAGCCAATATTTATCCCTGAACCAACATCATTAAAGCAGATTATCTGGTCATTTATCACACTTCTGTTTATAGGATCTTGCTGAGTGTAAATTGTCTGCAGCATTCATTGGCTGTAAAGCTCTTTCGGACATCCTGAGGTGGTGAAAGGCACTGTAGAAATGCAAGTTCTTTAATGGTATCCAGGCCAAGCTAAAAACCAGCCAGTTTTCACAGCATTATGTACTGCTGAGCACATCAGCAACTTCAGCCTGAACACAAGAACCAGACAGGAACATTTCAGCTCTATGGAGGCCTTTGGTTCCATCCAGGGCCTGTCGTTGCAATCTGCGAGTAACTGTGCTCTTCATATGGAGATTTTATATTCCCGAGAAACTCTCCTACATTTTACTGTTGAGAATTCGGGAACCCTCCCAATATAGCTGGAGAAGGTGCAGCTCCTGTGAGCACTGTAGTTACTACAACGGACCCTGGCTCTTAGACCCTGTTCTATTTCCACAAAATCACGATCTGACCTGCAGTTTAACAGTCACTCTGTAAATAAGCCGCCTGCACAGGAAGAGATGCTTTAAAGCCAAGTAAGAGGCAAAGACTTCATTCCTGGGAGTGTTGGCCCTACTGATCGATCCCCTTGGATTCTAATTCACGAATTTCAACAAACGTACCACAGAGCTCCCAGAGGGTTATTACAGGTAATTGTTCCCACAGTGCCACCAGCAGCTGGTTTATGATATGGCAGTATCTACACTTTTCATCAAATTTATATCAATAACTTTCAAACAAAAAATCCACAGGAAAGCAAAATATTTGGGTGCTGCAGTATGCAATGAGGGGAGCGAACAGGAGAGAGACAGACAGACCGAGCGAGCGAGAGAGAGAGCGACAGACAGGCAGATCGACCGACCAAGACAGCGAGCGAGCGAGAGAGAGAGCGACAGACAGGCAGATCGACCGACCAAGACAGCGAGCGAGCGAGAGCGCGACAGACAGACCGGACGAGCGCGAGACAGACAGACAGAGAGAGCGAGGGACAGACAGACAGAGAGAGCGAGGGACAGACAGACCAGGTGGGCGAGAGAGAGAGAGAGAGAGAGAGAGCGAGCGAGGGGCAGACAGACAGAACGGGCGAGCGAGCGACAAACCGGGCGAGCGAGCGAGGGACAGACAGACCTGGCGGGCAAGAGAGAGAGCACGAGGAAGACGCACACCGAGAGCGCGAGGCAGACAAAGAGTGAGAGAGAGAGTCAATCAGGGCGGCGGGTCAGCCAGCCAGAGAGGCGGAGGGTCAGCCAGCCAGAGAGACGGAGGGTCAGCCAGCCAGAGAGATGGAGGGTCAGCCAGCCAGAGAGACGGAGGGTCAGCCAGCCAGAGAGACGGAGGGTCAGCCAGCCAGAGAGACGGAGGGTCAGCCAGCCAGAGAGACGGAGGGTCAGCCAGCCAGAGAGACGGAGGGTCAGCCAGCCAGAGAGGCGGAGGGTCAGCCAGCCAGAGAGACGGAGGGTCAGCCAGCCAGAGAGACGGAGGGTCAGCCAGCCAGAGAGATGGAGGGTCAGCCAGCCAGAGAGACGGAGGGTCAGCCAGCCAGAGAGACGGAGGGTCAGCCAGCCAGAGAGACGGAGGGTCAGCCAGCCAGAGAGACGGAGGGTCAGCCAGCCAGAGAGACGGAGGGTCAGCCAGCCAGAGAGACGGAGGGTCAACCGGGCAAAAAGAGTCAGCCAGATAGACACAAAGGGAGCCAGCCGGACACACAGGAAGCCAACCAGCTAGAATCATAGAATGGTTACAACATGGAAGAAGGCCATTTGGCCCGTCGAGCACGTGCCAGCTCTATGCAAGAGCAATCCAGCTAGTCCCACTTCCCCGCCCTACCCCTGCAGATTTTTTCCCTTCAAGTACTTATCCAGTTCCCTTTTGAAAGCCATGATTGAATCTGCCTCCACCACCCCCTCGGGCAGTGCATTCCAGATCACAACCACTCACTGCGTAATAAAGTTTTTCCTCATGTCATCTTTGGTTCTTTTGCCAATCACCTAAAATCTATGTTCTCCGGTTCTTGACCCTTCTGCCAATAGGAACAGTTTCTCTCTATCTATTCTGTCTAGACCCTTCATGATTTTGAATACCTCTATCAAATCTCCTCTCAACCTTCTCTGTTCCAAGGAGAACCCCAGCTTCTCCAGTCTATCCATACAACTAAATTTCCTCATCCCTGGAATCATTCTACTAAATCTTTTCTGCACTCTCTCTAAGGCCTTCACATCGTTCCTAAAGTGCGGTGCCCAGAATTGGACACAATACTCCAGTTGTGGCCGAACCAGTGTTTTATAAAAGTTGATCATGACTTCCTTGCTTTTGTACACTATGCCTCTATTTATAAAGCCCAGGATCCCGTATGCTTTTTTAACTGCTGTCTCAAACCGCCCTGCCACATTCAACCACCTGTGCACATATACCCCCAGGTCTCTATGTTCCTGCACCCCCTTTAGAATTGTACCCTTTAGTTTGTATTGCCTCTCCTTGTTCTTCCTACCGAAATGTATCACTTCGCATTTTTCTGTGTTAAATTTCATCAGCCTGTCTATATCCTACTCACTGTTCACTACACTTCCAAGTTTTGTGCCCTGTACATGCAAGTCCAAGTCATTAATATATATCAAGAAAATCTAGTACCGATCCTTGGGGAACCAGCCAGACAGACAGAGAGATAAGGGCTCACTGGGTAATATAGTAGCATGGTTAGAGGATTGATTAACGGACAGAAAACAGAGAGTAGGAATAAATGGGTAATTAGTGGGGTGCTGTAAGGATCAGTGCTTGGGCCTCAGCTATTTACAATCTATATTAATGACTTAGATGAGGGGACCGAGTGTAATGTATCCAAGTTTGCTGATGTTACGAAGCTAAGTGGGAAAGTAAGCTGTGAAGAGGAGACAAAGAGTCTGCAAAGGGATATAGACAAGTTCAGTGAGTGGGCAAGAAGGTGGCAGATGGAATATAATATGGGGAAATGTGAAGTTATTCACTTTGGTAGGAAGAATAGAAAAACAGAATATTTTTTAAATGTTGAGAAACAATTAAATGTTGGTGTTCAGATGGATTTGGGTGTCCTCGTACAAGAAACACAGAAAGTTAACATGCAGGTACAGCAAGCAATTAGGAAGGCAAATTGTATGTTGGCCTTTATTGCAAGGGGGTTGGAGTACAAGAGTAAGGAAGTCTTGCTGCAATTGTACAGGGCTTTGGTGAGACCACACCTGGAGTACTGTGTACAGTTTTGGTCTCCTTATCTAAGGAAGGATATACTTGCCTTAGAGGGGGTGCAACGAAGGTTCACTAGATTGATTCCTGGGATGAGAGGGTTGTCCAATGAGGAGAGATTGAGTAGAATGGGCCTATACTCTCTGGAGTTTAAAAGGATGAAATGAGATCATCTCATTGAAACATATAAGATTCTGAGGGGGCTTGACAGGGTAGATGCTGAGAGGCTGTTTCCCCTGGCTGGAGAGTCGAGATCGAGGTGGCATAGTCTCAGGATAAGGGGTCGGCCATTTAAGGCTGAGATGAGGAGGAATTTCTTCACTCAGAGGGTTGTGAATCTTTGGAATTCTCTACCCCAGAGGGCTGTGGATGCTGAGTCACTGAATATATTCAAGGCTGAGATCGATAGATTTTTGGATTCTAGGGGAATCAAGGGATATGGGGATCGGGCGGGAAAGTGGAGTTGAGGTCGAAGGTCAGCCATGGCGGAGCAGGCTCAGGTGGCCGTATGGCCTATTCATGCTCCTATTTCTTATATACTTATGTACAGCCTGGCAGGCAGAGTGCGAGCCTGCCGGGGGGGGGGGGGGGGGGGGGTGGGGGAAGGGGAGTGGGAGAGAGCAAGAGCACGCCAGACAGAGAGAGAGAGCGAGAGAGCGAGCCAGACAGAGAGACGACGCCAGAGAGAGAGAGAGCGCGCCAGACATTATCACTTCATTATTCCAACCTCTCAGATAATGAAGCAGTCCGAGCCCGCATTCAGCAAGACCTGGACAACACCCAGGAAATGACCATCTCCAACAAGGGAGTCTAACCACCTCCCCCTGACATTCAACGGCATTACCATCACCAAATCCCCCACCATCGACATCCCAGGGGTCACCATTGACCAGAAACTTAACTGGAACAGCCATATAAATACTGTGGCTACAAGAGCAGGTCAGAGACTGGGTATTCTGTGGCGAGTGACTCACCTCCTGACTCCCCAAAGCCTTTCCACCATCTACAAGGCACAAGTCAGGAGTGTGATGGAATACTCTCCACTTGCCTGGATGAGTGCAGCTCCAGCAACACTTAAGAAGCTTGACACCATCCAGGACAAAGCAGCCCGCCTGATTGGCACCCCATCCACCACCCAAAACATTCACTCCCTTCACCACCGGCGCATTGTGGCTGCAGTGTGTACCATCCACAGGATGCACTGCAGCAACTCAGCAAGGCTTCTTCGACAGCACCTCCCAAACCCGCGACCTCTAACATCTGGAAGGACAAGGGCAGCAGGCACATGGGAACAACACCACCTGCACGTTCCCCTCCAAGTCACACATCATCCCTACTTGGAAATATATCGCCGTTCCTTCATCATCGCTGGGTCAAAATCCTGGAACTTCCTACCTAACAGCACTGTGGGAGAACCGTCACCACACGGACTGCATCGGCAGGTGGGGAGAGAGCGCACGCGCCAGGCACAGGGAGAGAGAGCGCGCGTGCCAGACACAGAGAGAGAGAGAGCGAGCGCCAGACGGGCAGAGGGAGCGAGCGCCAGACGGGCAGAGGGAGCGAGCGCCAGACGGGCAGAGGGAGCGAGCGCCAGACGGGCAGAGGGAGCGAGCGCCAGACGGGCAGAGGGAGCGAGCGCCAGACGGGCAGAGGGAGCGAGCGCCAGACGGGCAGAGGGAGCGAGCGCCAGACGGGCAGAGGGAGCGAGCGCCAGACGGGCAGAGGGAGCGAGCGCCAGACGGGCAGAGGGAGCGAGCGCCAGACGGGCAGAGGGAGCGAGCGCCAGACGGGCAGAGGGAGCGAGCGCCAGACGGGCAGAGGGAGCGAGCGCCAGACGGGCAGAGGGAGCGAGCGCCAGACGGGCAGAGGGAGCGAGCGCCAGACGGGCAGAGGGAGCGAGCGCCAGACGGGCAGAGGGAGCGAGCGCCAGACGGGCAGAGGGAGCGAGCGCCAGACGGGCAGAGGGAGCGAGCGCCAGACGGGCAGAGGGAGCGAGCGCCAGACGGGCAGAGGGAGCGAGCGCCAGACGGGCAGAGGGAGCGAGCGCCAGACGGGCAGAGGGAGCGAGCGCCAGACGGGCAGAGGGAGCGAGCGCCAGACGGGCAGAGGGAGCGAGCGCCAGTCAGAGACAGAGAGCGCGCCAGACAGAGAGACAGTGAGCCAGAAAGAGAGAGCAAGCCAGAAAGAGCGAGAGAGCGCGAGCGTGCCAGAGAGGGAGAGAGCGCGGACAGAGGAAGAGAGGGAGGGAGAGAGAGAGAGAGAGAGTGCCAAACACAGAAAGAGAGCAGACAGAGATCCAGACAGAGAGAGAGACAGAAATCCAGACAGAGAAAGACAGAGAAAGACAGAGAGCCAACCAGACAGACAGAGAGAGAGAGCGCCAGACGGACAGAGAGAGAGAGAGCCAGACCGACAGAGACAGCAGAGAGCCAGACCGACAGAGACAGCAGAGAGCCAGACCGACAGAGAGAGAGAGAGCCAGACCGACAGAGAGAGAGAGAGCCAGACCGACAGAGAGAGAGAGAGCCAGACCGACAGAGAGAGAGAGAGCCAGACCGACAGAGAGAGAGAGAGCCAGACCGACAGAGAGAGAGAGAGCCAGACCGACAGAGAGCGAGCCAGACCGACAGAGAGAGAGCGAGCCAGACCGACAGAGAGAGAGCGAGCCAGACCGACAGAGAGAGAGCGAGCCAGACCGACAGAGAGAGAGCGAGCCAGACCGACAGAGAGAGAGCGAGCCAGACCGACCGAGAGAGAGCGAGCCAGACCGACCGAGAGAGAGCGAGCCAGACCGACCGAGAGAGAGAGAGCCAGACCGACCGAGAGAGAGAGAGCCAGACCGACCGAGAGAGAGAGAGCCAGACCGACAGAGAGAGAGAGAGAGAGAGAGAGAGAGCCAGACCGACAGAGAGAGAGAGAGAGAGCCAGACCGACAGAGAGAGAGAGAGAGAGAGAGAGAGAGAGAGAGAGAGAGCCAGACCGACAGAGAGAGAGAGAGAGAGAGAGAGAGAGAGAGAGCCAGACCGACAGAGAGAGAGCCAGACCGACCGAGAGAGAGCCAGACCGACCGAGAGAGAGAGAGCCAGACCGACCGAGAGAGAGAGAGCCAGACCGACCGAGAGAGAGAGAGCCAGACCGACCGAGAGAGAGAGCCAGACCGACCGAGAGAGAGAGAGCCAGACCGACCGAGAGAGAGAGAGCCAGACCGACCGAGAGAGAGAGAGCCAGACCGACCGAGAGAGAGAGAGCCAGACCGACCGAGAGAGAGAGAGCCAGACCGACCGAGAGAGAGAGAGCCAGACCGACCGAGAGAGAGAGAGCCAGACCGACCGAGAGAGAGAGAGCCAGACCGACAGACAGAGAGAGCCAGACCGACAGACAGAGAGAGCCAGACCGACAGACAGAGAGAGCCAGACCGACAGACAGAGAGAGCCAGACCGACAGACAGAGAGAGCCAGACCGACAGACAGAGAGAGCCAGACCGACAGACAGAGAGAGCCAGACCGACAGACAGAGAGCGTGAGAGCGCCAGCCAGACAGCGTGAGAGCGCCAGCCAGACAGCGTGAGAGCGCCAGCCAGACAGCGTGAGAGCGCCAGCCAGACATCGTGAGAGCGCCAGCCTGACATAGCACCATAGAAGGTTATAGCACAGAAGATGGTCATTCAACTCATCATATATGTTGTGTTCTTGCTAGTCACCCAATTTTAAATTGATGAACCTTCGTCACTGACTCCCCAGCCAGAGGAAATAGACCGGGACCAATGTCCTTGTGGGGGTGTTTGCGAGTGCTGTTGAGGAAGGTTTAAACTAGAGTGGCAGGGGGATGGGAACCTGAGCGGGGAGTCAGAAGGGAGTAAAGTTGAGAGCAGCAAGAGAGGGGAAGACCCAGGGGAAATTTACAATACAAATAGTACAAACAGTTGTTCAAGAACAAGTGAAAGGGAAAAGCATAGAGCAGCAGAAAGAAAGTGTACTTTAGGCACTACAGATAAAGTGAAAACTCGAAGGCGTAAGGCGATTAATCCAGCATCAAAGCTGAAGGTCAGGCCAGGGTGTGTGGCCCAACTAAGAGTTCTATATACAAATGCACAGAGTATAAGGAATAAATTAAATGAACTACAGGTTCAAATTCAAATTGGAGGGTATGACATGATAGCAATTACTGAGACTTGGCTGCAGGATGGTCAGGATTGGGAACTAAATATACCGGGTTATAAGGTCTACAGGAGAGATAGGGAAAATGGAAGAGGGGGAGGAGTAGCCTTAGTGATTAGAGATGAAATCACTTCAATGATAAAGGAGGATATAACGAGAGGTAAGCAGACAACAGAGACCTTATGGGTTGAATTGAGAAATAGGAAAGGATCTAAGACGACAGTGGGAGTTGTGTATAGGAGCCCTGGCAGCAGCTCTGAACTGCTAGATTGTATAAATGCAGAGATTAGCGAAGTGTGTAAGAAAGGCATAGTAGTCTTAATGGGGGACTTTAATCTTAACATAGATTGGGAAAAGCAGACTAGCAACTGTCAGAAAGGTGGTGAATTTCTTGAGTGTGTCCGGGATAGTTTTCTACAGCAGTATGTCCGAGAGGCAACAATGGGGCAAGCCATACTAGATTAAGTAATGAGTAATGAACCAGATTTAGTTAACGGCTTAACTACGCAAACATCTATCCAATAGTGATCATAACATGATCGAGTTCAATGTAGTGTTTGAAAGGGAAAAAAGTGAGTCAGCTGCTAAGATTCTAGACTTGGGTAAGGCCGACTTCAATGGGATGAGACAGAGACTGTCCACAGTAAACTGGGCAAATCTGTTAATGGGTAAAACGACTGATGATCAGTGGGAAATGTTTAAATAAACATTAAACGTGATACAGAATCGGTTTATACCCAAGGGACAAGAACTCTACTTGCCAAAAAAAAAGCCATGGACAACTAAAGAGGTGAGGGACAGTATAAGACATAAGGAAAGGGCATACAAAAAGGCAAAAAATGGCACAGATCCTGGCGAATGGGAAAGATACAAAGATCAACAAAGGGTCACAAAACAGATAGAAAGAGCTACAAAAAGAGAGTATGAAAAGAGACTTGCAAGGGATATCAAAAACAATACAAAGAACTTTTATAGTTACGTTAGGAAAAAGGTGGTCAGGAGCAGTGTTGGCCCCTTAAAAACTGAAAGTGGGATATTGACATTGACAATGGGGAAATGGCGGACATGTTGAATAATTACTTTGCGTCAGTCTTTACAGTAGAAAAAGAGGATAGCATGCCGGAAATCCCAAGAAAACTAATATTGAATCGGGGACAGGGACTCGATAAAATTAATATAAGTAAAGCAACAGTAATGAAGAAAATAATAGCACTAAACAGTGACAAATCCCCAGGACCAGATGGTTTCCATCCCAGGGTTTTAAAGGAAGTAGGTGAGCACATTGCAGATGCCCTAACTATAATCTTTCAAAGTTCTCTAGATTCAGGAACTGTCCCTCTAGATTGGAAAATTGCACATGTCACTCCGTTTTTTAAGAAAGGAGAGAGAGGGAAACCAGGGAATTATAGACCAGTTAGCCTAACATCTGTTGTGGGGAAAATGCTGGAGTCTATAATTAAGGATAGGGTGACTGAACACCTCGAGAATTTTCAGTTAATCAGAGAGAGCCAGCATGGATTTGTGAAAGGTAGGTCGTGTCTGACAAACCTGATTGAATTTTTTGAAGAGGTGACTAAAGTAGTGGACAGGGGAATGTCAATGGATGTTATTTATATGGACTTCCAGAAGGCATTTGATAAGGTCCCACATAAGAGACTGTTAGCTAAGATAGAAGCCCATGGAATCGAGGGAAAAGTATGGACTTGGTTAGGAAGTTGGCTGAGCGAAAGGCGACAGAGAGTAGGGATAATGGATAGGTACTCACGTTGGCAGGATGTGACTAGTGGAGTCCCGCAGGGATCTGTCTTGGGGCCTCAATTATTCACAATATTTATTAACAACTTCGATGAAGGCATAGAAAGTCTCATATCTAAGTTTGCCGATGATACAAAGATGGGTGGCATTGTAAGCAGTGTAGATAAAATTACAAAGCGATATTGATAGATTAGGCGAATGGGCAAAACTGTGGCAAATGGAATTCAATGTAGACAAATGTGAGGTCATCCACTTTGGATCAAAAAAGGATAGAACAGGGTACTTTCTAAATGGTAAAAAGTTAAAAACAGTGGATGTCCAAAGGGACCTAGGGGTTCAGGTACGTAGATCATTGAAGTGTCATGAACAGGTGCAGAAAATAATCAACAAGGCTAATGGAATGCTGGCCTTTATATCTAGAGGACTAGAGTACAAGGGGGCAGAAGTTATGAAGCAGCTATACAAAACCCTGGTTAGACCGCACCTGGAGTACTGTGAGCAGTTCTGGGCACCGCACCTTCGGAAGGACATACAGGCCTTGGAGGGAGTGCAGCGTAGGTTTACTAGAATGATACCCGGACTTCAAGGGTTAAGCTATGAGGAGAGATGACACAAGTTGGGGTTGTATTCTCTGGAGTTTCGAAGGTTAAGGGGTGATCTGATCGAAGTTTATAAGATATTAAGGGGAACAGATAGGGTGGATAGAGAGAAACTATTTCCGCTGGTTGGGGATTCTAGGAGTAGGGGGCACAGTCTAAAAATTAGAGTCAGACCTTTCAGGAGCGAGATTAGAAAACATTTCTACACACAAAGGGTGGTAGAAGTTTGGAACTCTCTTCCGCAAACGGCAATTGATACTAGCTCAATTGCTAAATTTAAATCTGAGATAGATAGCTTTTTGGCAACCAAAGGTATTAAGGGATATGGGCCAAAGGCGGGTATATGGAGTTAGATCACAGATCAGCCATGATCTTATCAAATGGCGGAGCAGGCACGAGGGGCTGAATGGCCTACTCCTGTTCCTATGTTCCTATTCACACTATCAAAACCCTTCATAATTTTGAAAACCTCTTTTAAATCTCCTCTTAGCTTTCTCTGCTCCAGTGGAAACAGTCCCAGTATCTCAAGTCTCTCATAACTTTAGTTTCTCATCCCTGACATCATCCTGGTGAATCTGCGCTGTACACTATTTTATGGTTTTAAAAGCCTTTCTATAATGAAGTGTCTAGAACATGTACTCTAACTCAAATCTGATCAATGCTTTGTACAAATTCATCATGACCTCTTTACTCTTGTATTCTGAGCCCCTGATTATAAAACTCAAAATGCTACTGATTTTTATTTTATTTTTAACAACTGCGCTCTCAGGGATTGATGTAGTTTCACCTGACATCTCTGTTCCTCCACACGTCCCATTCTTTGCTTTTCCTCCCAAAATGCAGCACCATCTGGCTTCCCACTCCACAAACCTGCCTGCATCTTTCACAGTTCTTGTTCTTGGCCAAATCCACTACTTATATATTTTCAGTAGTTTTGTGCTTGTGCTCCCCATGTCCAAATCATCTGTATTTACTGTGGACAGAAGTGGACTTGGCACTGGTAGATCCTCGGTATACAACTCAATCCTTCTCCAAACTCAGCAACTCATTAACCCAAACTCTGGTTTCCGGCTGGTCAACCAAGTTTCTGCTACAGGCTGTTACATTTCCTCTTATTCCAAACGCCTGAATTTAGGTAAAAAGCCTCCAGTGAGACCCCTTATTGAATGCCTTCCGAAAATTCACATACACGACATCTATTGCATTCCCTTTATCTACTCCATCAATCACCTCTACAAAAAAAAACTTACATTTGTCAAACACATCCTGCCTCTAACAAATTTCTGCTAGCTGTCCTCGAGTATCCCGTGCATCTCTAAACATTCACTGATTTAATCCTGAGTTAACAAGCCTAAAAGTTTGCTCACGACTGTTTGCTTGCATCTAACTGTTCTGTTAGGAACACAGAAACATTCAGCCCCTCGAGCCTGTTCCGCAATTCAATTAGATCATGGCTGATCTGTACCTCAATTCCATTTACCTGCCTTTGCTCCATGTCCTTCAATACCCAAACCTAACAAAAATCTATCAATCTCAGTTTTGAATTTTTCAATTGACCGCCCAACCTCAACAGCCTTTAGGGGGAAGAGTTTCAGATTTCCACTCCCCTTTGTGTGAAGAAGTGCCTCCTGACATCACCACTGAACGGCCTAGCTCTAATTTTAAGGTTCTGCCCCCTTGTTCTGAATTCCCCCACGAGAAGAAATAGTTTCTCTCTATCCTATCAGCTCCTTTAATCATCTTAAATACCTCGTTTAGATCACCCCTTAATCTTCTATGCTCGAGGGAATACAAGCCTAGTGTTTGTAACCCTTCCGCATAATTTAACCCTTTTAGCCCCAGTATCATTATGGTGAATCTGTGCTGCACCCACTCCAAGACCAATATATCCTCCCTGCGGTGCGGGGCCCAGAACTGAACACAGTATCTCCAGATAAGACCATAAGAGATAGGAGCAGGAGTAGGCCATTCGGCCCCTCGAGCCTGCTCCGCCATTTAATGAGATCATGGCTGATCTGATTTTTACCTCAACTCCATTTTCCCGCCCTTTCCCCATATCCTTTGACTCTGAGATGAGGAGAAACTTCTTCACTCAGAGGGTGGTAGGTCTGTGGAATTTGCTGCCCCAGGAAGCTGTGGAAGCTACATCATTAAATAAATTTAAAACAGAAATAGACAGTTTCCTAGAAGTAAAGGGAATTAGGGGTTACGGGGAGCGGGCAGGAAATGGGACATGAATTTAGATTGAGGTTAGGATCAGATCAGCCATGATCTTATTGAATGGCGGAGCAGGCTCGAGGGGCCGATTGGCCTACTCCTGCTCCTATTTCTTATGTTCTTATGTAAGGAATCTTACAACACCAGGTTATAGTCCAACAAATTTATTTTAAAATCACAAGCTTTCGGAGATTATCCCCTTCGTCAGGTGAATGAGTGAAAAGGTTCTCAAATCGCATATCTTATACTATGTTGGGACAGCATCACACCAATCAAAAGGTGTCGTTGTTATTCAAACAGGCCAGTCACGGAGAACAGCACGTCCCAGTACACTGGATATACATTGTGTCAATTACACAGACGGACAGAAAGAAACCCAGCCTTCAACAGCCTTCCAGATTACCTTCTCCGCAGCCTTCAACATGTCATTGATGACGACGGACACCTCGCTAAGGCCATCCCCATGCCTCCACTGCTCGCCTTTAAACAGCCACCCAACCTCAAACAGACCATCGTTCGCAGCAAATTACCCAGTTTTCAGAACAGCGTCCACGACACCACACAACCCTGCCACGGCAACCTCTGCAAGACATGCCAGATCATCGACACGGATACCACCATCACACGAGAGGACACCACCCACCAGGTACATGGTTCATACTCCTGTGACTCGGCCAACGTTGTCTACCTCATAAGTTGCAGGAAAGGATGCCCCAGAGCATGGTACATTGGCGAGACCATGCAGACACTGCGACAACGGATGAACGGACACCGCGCAACAATCGCCAGACAGGAGGGTTCCCTCCCAGTCGGGGAACACTTTAGCAGTCAAGGACATTCAGCCACCGATCTTCGGGTAAGCGTTCTCCAAGGCGGCCTTCGAGACACACAACGCAAAATCGTCGAGCAGAAGTTGATAGCCAAGTTCCGCACCCACGAGGACGGCCTCAACCGGGATCTTGGGTTCATGTCACGCGACACGTAACTCCACCAGCAAAAAGGGAAAAAAAAGTTATGTTTTTAATATTCTCTCTCTCTCTCTGCCATTTGGGTTTCTTTCTGTCTGTCTGTGTAATTGACACAATGTATATCCAGTGTACTGGGACGTGCTGTTCTCCGTGACTGGCCTGTTTGAACAACAACGACACATTTTGATTGGTGTGATGCTATCCCAGCCTAGTATAAGATATGCGATTTGAGAACCTTTTCACTCATTCACCTGACGAAGGGGATAATCTCCGAAAGCTTGTGATTTTAAAATAAATTTGTTGGACGATAACCTGGTGTTGTAAGATTCCTTACATTTGTCCACCCCAGTCCATCCACCGGCATCTCCACATTATGTTCTTATGACTCCCTTGCTGATCAAAAATTTGCCAAACTCAGCCTTGAGTGTATTCAATGACTCAGCCTCCACAGCTTTTTGGGGTAAAGAATTCCAAAGATTCACGACCCTCTGGGAGAAGAAATTCCTCCTCATTTCCGTCTTAAACGGGCGACCCCTTATTCTGAGACTATGCCCCCTAGCTTTTGATTCCCCCATGAGGGGTAACATCCTCTCAGCATCTACCCTATCGAGTCCCCTCAGAATCTTGTATGTTTCAATAAGATCTCCTCTCATTCTTCTAAACTCCAATGAGTATAGACCCAACCTGTTCAATCTTTCCTCATAAGACAACCCTTCCATACCCGGAATCAACCTAGTGAACCTTCTCTGAACTGCCTCCAATGCAAGTATGTCCTTCCATAAATAAGGGCACCAGAACTGTACGCAGTACTCCAGGTGTGGTCTCACCAGCACCCTGTACAGTTGTCGCATGACTTCCCTGCTTTTATACTCCATCCCCCTAGAAATAAAGGCCAATATTCCGTTTGCCTTCCGGATTACCTGCTGCACCTGTATGTTGACTTTTTGTGTTTCATGTACGAGGACAACCAGATCCCTCTCTTCCGCAGCATTTTATAGTATTTCTCCATTCAAATAATATTTTGCTTTTTTATTTTTCCTCCCAAAGTGGATGACTTCACATTTTCCCACATTATATTCCATCTGCCAAATTTTTGCCCATTCACTTAACCTGTCAATATCCCTTTGCAGACACTTTGTGTCCTCATCACAACTTGCTTTTCCACCTATCTTTGTATCATCAGCAAATTTGGCCACAAGACACTCTGTTCCTTCATCCAAGTCATTGATATATATTGTAAATAGTTGAGGCCCCAGCACTGAGCCCTGCGGCACCCCACTAGTTACAGATTGCCATTTTGAAAATGACCATTTTATCCCGACTCTTTGTTTTCTGTTAATTAGCCAATCCTCTATCCATGCCAGTATATTACCCCCAACGCCATGAGCTCTTATCTTGTGCAGTAATCTTTTATGTGGCACCTTATCGAATGCCTTTTGGAAATCTAAATATACTGAATATACTGCATCCATTGGTTCCCCTTTATCCACCCTGCCCGTTACTTCCTCAAAGAACTCTAATAAATGGGGTCTAACCAGAGCATTATACACTGCAGCATAACTTCCACCCCTTTGCATTCCAGCCCCCTTTAGATCAAGGCCAACATTCCATTAGCCTTAAATCTCTTTACCCACGGTGGTCTTCCCAGGTTCACAAAGCACTCGCCAGCACCCACGGTGCTCAAATACGGTACATTACAGGCTTCTGATGGCCATCCCATACTGAACTATTTTTCTCTGAAAAGTTTAATAAAATCAAACATAACACTTAGAAATTTAACACCTCACATGTAATTTTAGGCCAACTGCACTTCAATGCTGAACTCCTGCTGAGGCTAAACTCCATACTTCAGGTCTTTTGCTCTCCACTGGTCTCTCACTGCTCAAGTCTGTGACTCTGGCAACTCTGTTCAAAATAGAAGGGATAAACCAGGTAACTGTTGACTAATAAACCTAATGACAGTGTCCGCTAAGTTTCATGGGGCCATAATGTGGAATAAAATTAACGCTCACCTAGAAAGACATGGGTTAATTAAGGATAGCCAGCACGGATTTGTAAAAGGCAAGTAGTGACTGACAAATTTAATTGAGTTCTTTGTGGAAATAACTGAGCATGTTGTTAAAGGAAATGAAGTGGATGTTGTGCATATGGATTTTCAAGGGGTATTTGATAAAGTGCCATATAGGAGGTTTGATGATAAAAAGACAGTTAAAGTCTGCCAGGTTTTAGTTATGAGGGGAGACTAGAATTACATTGAATTGACAGCACAGAAACAGACCATACGGGCACGGTAGCATAGTGATTATGTTACTGGACTAGTAATCCAGAGGCCTGGACTAATAATCTGGAGACATGAGTTCAAATCCCGCCACGGCAGCTGGGGAATTTAAATTCAGTTAATTAAATATAATCTGGAATAAAAAGCTATTATCAGTAATGGTGACCATGAAACTACCAGATTGTTGTAAAAAAATCATCTGGTTCACTAATGTCCTTGGGGAAGGAAGCCTGCCGTCCTTACCCGGTCTGGTCTATATGTGACTCCAGAACCACAGCAATGCGGTTGATTCTTAACTGCCCTCTGAAATGGCCCAGCAAGACACTCAGTTCTACAATCCCGCTACAAGAAGACAGAGGAAGAATAAAACCGGACGGACCACCTGGCATCAAACCACTAGGCACCGGACACGACAAAGGCAAACCAAGCCCAGGTGACCCTGCAAAGTCCTCCTCACTAACATCTGGGGACTTGTGCCAAAATTGGGAGAGCTGTCCCACAGATTAGTCAAGCAACAGCCTGTCACAGCCATACTCACAGAATCATATCTTTCAGCCAACATCCCAGACTCCTCCATCATCATCCCTGGGTATGCCCTGACCCACCGGCAGGACAGACCCACCAGAGGTGGCGGTACAGTGATATACAGTCAGGAGGGAGTGGCTCTGGGAGTCCTCAACATTGACCCCAGACCCCATGAAATCTCATGGCATCAGGTCAAACACGGGCAAGAAACCCTCAGCTGATGAATCAGTCCTCCTCCATGTTGAGCGCCACTTGGAGGAAGCAAGGAGGGCGGCAAGGGCACAGAATGTACTCTGGGTGGGGGACTCCAATGTCAATCACCAAGAGTGGCTCGGCAGCACCACTACTGACCGAGCTGGCTGAGTCCTGAAGGACATAGCTGCCAGACTGGGGCTGCGGCAGATGGTGAGAGAACCAACACGAGGGAAAAACCTACTTGACCTCATCCTCATCAATCTACCTGTCGCAGATGCATCTGTCCGTGACAGTATTGGTAGGAGTGACCACCGCACAGTCCTTGTGGAGATGAAGTCCCATCTTCACACTGAGGACACCGTCCATCATGTTGAGTGCTACTACCACTGTGCTAAATGGGATAGATTCAGAACAGATCTAGCAGCTCAAAACTACATATCCGTGAGGCGCCGTGGGCCATCAGCAGCAGCAGCAAAATTCAGCACAATCTATAACCTCATGGCCCGGCATTTTCCTCACTCTACCATTATCAACAAGCCAGAGGATTAACCCTGGTTCAATGAGGAATGTAGAAGAGCATGCCAGGAGCAGCACCAGGTGTACCTAGAAATGAGGTGCCAACCTGGTGAAGCTACAACACAGGACTACATGCATGTTAAATAGCGGAAGCAGTATGCTATAGACAGAGCTAAGTGATCCCACAACCACAGATCAGATCAAAGCTCTGCAGTCCTGCCACATCCAGTCGTGAATGGTGGTAGACAATTAAACAACTAACAGGAGGAGGAGGCTCTGTGAACATCCCCATCCTCAATGATGGTGAAGCCCAACACGTGAGTGAAAAAGACATGGCTGGAGCGTTCGCAACGATCTTCAGCCAGAAGTGCCGAGTGGCTATTCCATCTCGGTCTCCTCCCGATATCCCCACCTTCACAGAAGCCAATCGTCAGCCAATATGATTCACTCCAAGTGATATCAAGAAACAGCTCAGTGCACTGGATACAACAAATGCTTTGGGCCCCGACAACATCCTGGCTGTAGTGCTGAAGAATTGTGCTCCAGAACTAGCCGCGCCTCTATCCAAGCTGTTCCAGTACAGTTACAACACTGGCATCCACCCGACAATGTGGAAAATTGCCCAGGTTTGTC
Organism: Heptranchias perlo; assembly: GCF_035084215.1. Taxonomy (NCBI): domain Eukaryota; kingdom Metazoa; phylum Chordata; class Chondrichthyes; order Hexanchiformes; family Hexanchidae; genus Heptranchias; species Heptranchias perlo. The sequence continues at coordinate 38,321,908 of NC_090353.1, forward strand.
CTGTCCACAAACAGCAGGACAAATCCAATCCGGCCAATTACCGCCCCATCAGTCTACTCTCAATCATCAGCAAAATGATGGAAGGTGTCGTCAACAGTGCTATCAAGCGGCATTTACTCACCAATAACCTGCTCACCGATGTTCAATTTGGGTTCCGCCAGGACCACTCGGCTCCAGACCTCATTACAGCCTTGGTCCAAACATGGACAAAAGAGCTGAATTCCAGAGATAAGGTGAGAGTGACTGCCCTTGACATCAAGGCAGCATTTGACCGAGTGTGGCACCAAGGAGCCCTAGTAAAATTAAAGTCAATGGGAATCAGGGGGAAAACTCTCCAGTTGGAGTCATACCTAGCACAAAGGAAGATGGTTGTGGTTGTTGGAGGCCAATCACCTCAACCACAGGACATTGCTGCAGGAGTTCGTCAGGGCAGTGTCCAAGGCCCAACCATCTTAAGCTGCTTCATCAATGACCTTCCCTCCATCATAAGGTCAGAAGTGGGGATGTTCGCTGATGATTGCACATCAGCTCTATTCGCAACCCCTCAGATAATGAAGCAGTTTGTGCCCAAATGCAGCAAGACCTGGACAACATCCAGGCTTGGGCTCATAAGTGGCAAGTAACGTTCGTGCCAGACAAGTGCCAGGCAATGACCATCTCCAACAAGAGAGTCTAACCACCTCCCCGTGACATTCAACAGCATTACCATCGCCAAATTCCCTCACCATCAACATCCCGGGGATCATCATTGACCAGAAACTTAACTGGAACAGCCAGTTAAATACTATGGCTACAACAGCAGGTCAGAGGCTGGGTATTCTGTGGTGAGTGACTCACCTCCTGACTCCCCAAAGCCTTTCCATCATCTACAAGGCACAAGTCAGGAATGTGATGGAATACTCTCCACTTGCCTGGATGAGTGCTGCTCTAACAACACGCAAGAAGCTCAACATCGTCCAGGACAAAGCAGCCTGCTTGATTGGCACCCCATCCACCACCCTAAACACCCACTCCCTTCACCACCGGCGCACTGTGGCTGCAGTGTGTACCATCCACAGGATGCACTGCAGCAACTCGCCAAGGCTTCTTCGACAGCACCTCCCAAACCCACGACCTCTACCACCTAGAAGGACAAGGGCAGCAGGCACATGGGAACAACACCACCTGCACGTTGAGCTCCAAGTCATACAACATACCGACTTGGAAATATATCTGCCGTTCCTTCATTGTTGCTGGGTCAAAATCCTGGAACTCCCTACCTAACGGCATTGTGGGAGAACCTTCACCAGACAGACTGCAACGGTTCAAGGCGGCTCACCACCTTCTCAAGGGCAATTAGGGAAAGGCAATAAATGCTGGCCTTGCCAGCGATGCCCACATCCCACGGATGAATAAGAAAAAACTGGCCTATGCTGGTGTTTATGCTCCACACGAGCCTGCTCCCTCCCTACTTCATCTCACCCTATCAGCATATCTTTCTATTCCTTTCTTCCTCATGTGTTTATCTAGCTTCCCCTTAAATGCATCTATGCTATTCGCCTCAACCACTCCATGTGATAGCGAGCTCCACATTCTCACCACTCTCTGGGTAAAGAAGTTTCTCGTGAATTTCTTATTGGATTTATTAGTGACGATCTTATATTTACGATCTCTAGTTTTGGTCTCCCCCGCTAACGGAAACATCTTCTCTACGTCTAACCTATCGAACCCCTTCGTAATTTTAAAGACCTCTATCAAGCCACCCCTCAGCCTTCTGTTTTCTAGAGAAGAGCCCCAGCCTTTCAATCTTCTCTGATAGTTATAACCTGTCAGTTCCGGTATGATTTTTTTAATAACAATAGCTTTAAAAAAGGACCTGAAGAAATTTGTGAAAAAGAAAAACTTAAAAGCATATGGGGAAATGGCAACGGACTAGGACTGATGGGATAGCTCTTTCAGAGAGAGGGACAGGTTTGATGGGATGAATGGGGAAAGGACAGGGGAATGAGACAGATGGGAGAGCTCTTTCAGAGAGTTAGCACAGGGGCAATGGGGTGAATGGCCTCCTACTGTGCTGTAAAATTCAAGTGATTCAATATATCAGACACAGGCCGAGTTCCCTCGCTGTTCCCAGGGTATTGCGTAGATTCCTCCACAACGGCCCAAGCTAAAACCTTCCCTGAAAAAGCAAAGAAATTCCTCTGTATAAACCACTCCTGCACTGAAATTACAGGTGGTTCTTATAAAGTTTGTGAGAAAATAGAAACTGGTAAAGTTAGTGTGCTGGAGCCAAGTAACACATCTGGGAGGATGAAGATTACTTTCTTGTTTTCATTCTGATGTAGCCTCACTTAACCACGGAGCAAACAGCCGAATGAAGCAGTAATTCCCCTTTCAGTGGGAGCAGAGACAGGCGCACTCACCAAGTAGCCTCACAAGTTGATGTTACAGCTCAGAAGGAATCAATACAGCCCCCATCAAACCACAGCACACACAACAATGAATCTCAGAAAAATTCATTACCAAAAATAACCCAGTAACTAGAGACTAGAACTGCTTCCCATTACAGGCTCCAACAGCCCAAGCGCACACAGCCACAGGAAGAAAACGATACAATATGTCTTAAAGCAGCATGTACGCTCCATGCTGAGGGCCTCTATGAAGCTTCCTCCTGCAGTCCACACCCATGAGGTGTGAGCCAAGCAGCTCAGAGTCCCGTGAAGGCACTCCCAAAATGGAAAGCAAGTCACAGACTCTACCCCACTCATGTACCTCCAGAGAGAGTCTCTATGTGAATACTGCCTGATCCCCAAAGGTAGTGGAGCAAAATCCCAGAATATTCATCTACCCTCACATCTCCACTATTCCCCGGAGTGCTGCCCCATGCAGTGATGCAGGAGCCACTGGCCAGTGATGCAGGAGCCACTGGCCAGTGATGCAGGAGCCACTGGCCAGTGATGCAGGAGCCACTGGCCAGTGATGCAGGAGCCACTGGGCCCCATGCAATTCTCTGGCTATGAAACAAAGCACGTCTATGGGATTTTATTCAGTTTACATGATATTGAAAAATCAATGAGCTGCAAAATGTACCAACAATTAGATGCATCTTTTGACTGAACTTTTTAATGTCTCTCACTCTCATAGAAACATTTTTTTATATATATTAAAAACAGATTAGTCAAAGGTTTAGAAATGACTATTTTACCGACTCTGCCACATCCCTCTCACACTTACCGTGCTGATGTCCATTCCTATCAACACCTGAGTTTGGTTGATTGGAGGCGATTGTGGCATCGTGGCCGTCTGATGCTGCCCACTGCTCTGCTGTATCTGTTCGCCCTGAGTCAGGCTGCTGGAGCTCTGGGACTGTGGCTGTGTTGTCTGCTGCGTGAAAAATGGATACGCAGGAAGATGTTGCTCCAATGCCAACGCGTCCATAGCAACAGCCTACAATAAAAACGATGGCCCCATTAACTCTTCACAATTGGCATAACCCAACACACTCTTGATAACCAACACACTCTGGATAACCCAACATACCACACACAATACAACACAAGGTAGCTCAGTGAATGCCCTGGCTGTCAATGGTACTGAGTCACATACCAGAAGGTCACAAGTTCCAACCCTGGTCTGCACTGAGATCCGCTCTAAGTCACAGTGGGAACTTTGAGTTCCCCTCCAAGTTACACACCACCCTGATTTGGAAATATATTTAAGGAATCTTACAACACCAGGTTATAGTCCAACAAATTTATTTTAAAATCACAAGCTTTCGGAGATTATCTCCTTCGTCAGATGAATGAATGAAAAGGTTCTCAAATCGCATATCTTATACTATGTTGGGACAGCATCACACCAATCAAAAGGTGTCGTTGTTATTCAAACAGGCCAGTCACGGAGAACAGCACGTCCCAGTACACTAGATATACATTGTGTCTATTACACAGGCAGGCGGAAAGAAACTCAAAATGGCAGAGAGAGAGAGAATTTTAAAAAACATATAATTTTTCCCCCCTTTTTGCTGGTGGGGTTACGTGTAGCGTGACATGAACCCAAGATCCCGGTTGAGGCCGTCCTCATGGGTGCGGAACTTGGCTATCAACTTCTGCTCGACGATTTTGCGTTGTCGTGTGTCTCGAAGGCCGCCTTGGAGAACGCTTACCCGAAGATCGATGACGACGAACACCTCGCTAAGGCCATCCCCAAGCCTCCACTGCTCGCCTTTAAACAGCCACCCAACCTCAAACAGACCATCGTTCGCAGCAAGTTACCCAGTTTTCAGGAGAACAGCGTCCACGACACCACACAACCCTGCCACGGCAAACTCTGCAAGACATGCCAGATCATCGACACGGATACCACCATCACACGAGAGGACACCACCCACCAGGTACATGGTTCATACTCCTGTGACTCGGCCAACGTTGTCTACCTCATACGTTGCAGGAAAGGATGCCCCGGAGCATGGTACATTGGCGAGACCATGCAGACGCTGCGACAACGGATGAACGGACACCGCGCAACAATCGCCAAACAGGAGGGTTCCCTCCCAGTCGGGGAACACTTTAGCAGTCAAGGACATTCAGCCACCGATCTTCGGGTAAGCGTTCTCCAAGGCGGCCTTCGAGACACACGACAACGCAAAATCGTCGAGCAGAAGTTGATAGCCAAGTTCCGCACCCATGAGGACGGCCTCAACCGGGATCTTGGGTTCATGTCACGCTACACGTAACCCCACCAGCAAAAAGGGGGAAAAAAATTATATGTTTTTTAAAATTCTCTCTCTCTCTCTGCCATTTTGAGTTTCTTTCTGCCTGCCTGTGTAATAGACACAATGTATATCTAGTGTACTGGGACGTGCTGTTCTCCGTGACTGGCCTGTTTGAATAACAACGACACCTTTTGATTGGTGTGATGCTGTCCCAACATAGTATAAGATATGCGATTTGAGAACCTTTTCATTCATTCATCTGACGAAGGAGATAATCTCCGAAAGCTTGTGATTTTAAAATAAATTTGTTGGACTATAACCTGGTGTTGTAAGATTCCTTACATTTGTCCACCCCAGTCCATCACCGGCATCTCCACATCATGGAAATATATTGCCATTCCTTCATTGTCACTGGATCAAAATCCTGGAACTCCCTACCTAATCCATGTGGGAGTACCTTTTTTCTTTATTCATTCATGGGATGTGGGTGTCGCTGGTAAGGCCAGCATTTATTGCCCATCCCTAGTTGCCCTTGAGAAGGTGGTGGTGAGCTGCCTTCTTGAACCGCTGCAGTCAGTGTGACGAAGGTTCTCCCACGGTGCTGTTAGGTAGGGAGTTCTAGGATTTTAACCCAGCAACGATGAAGGAACGGCAGATATATTTCCAAGTCGGGATGGTGTGTGACGTGGAGGGGAATGTGCAGGTGGTGTTGTTCTCATGTGCCTGCTGCCCTTGTCCTTCTAGGTGGTAGAGGTCGTGGGTTCAGGAGGTGCTGTTAAAGAAGCCTTGGCGATGCATCCTGTGGATGGTACACACTGCAACCACAGTGCGCCGGTGGTGAAGGGAGTCAATGTTTAGGGTGATGGATGGGGTGCCAATCAAGTGGGCTGCTTTGTCCTGGATGGTGTCGAGCTTCTTGTGTGTTGCTGGAGCTGCACTCATCCAGGCAAGTGGAGAGTATTCCATCACATTCCTGACTTGTGCCTTGTAGATGGTGGAAAGGCTTTGGGGAGTCAGGAGGTGAGTCACTCACCGCAGAATACCCAGCCTCTGACCTGTTCTTGTAGCCACAGTATTTATGGTCCAGTTAAGTGTCTGGTCAATGGTGACCCCCAGGATGTTGATGGTAGGGGATTCGGCAATGGTAATGCCGTTGAATGTCAAGGAGAGGTGGTTAGACTCTCTCTTGTTGGAGATGGTCATTGCCTGGTGCTAATGTTACTTGCTGCATGTGGGCTCGGACTGCTTCATTATCTGAAGGGGACTGCTTCATTATCTGAGGGGTTGCGAATGGAACTAAACATTGTGCAATCATCAGCGAACATCCACATTTCTGACCTTATGCTGGAGGGAAGGTCATTGATGAAGCAGCTGAAGATGATTGGGCCTAGGACACTGCCCTAAGGAACTCCTGCAGCAATGTCCTGGGGCTGAGATGATTGGCCTCCAACAATCACTACCATCTTCCTTCGTGCTAGGTACAACTCCAGCCACTGGAGAGTTTTCCCCCTGATTCCCACTGACTTCAATTTTACTAGGGCTCCTTGGTGCCACACTTGGTCAAATGCTGCCTTGATGTCAACGGCAGTCACTCTTACCTCACCTCTGGAATTCAGCTCTTTTGTTCATGTTTGGACCAAGGCTGTAATGAGGTCTGGAGCCGAGTGGTCCTGGCGGAACCCAAACTGAGCATCGGTGAGCAGGTTATTGGTGAGTAAGTGCCGCTTGATAGCACTGTCAACGACATCATCCATCACTTTGCTGATGATTGAGAGTAGACTGATGGGGCGGTAGTTGGCCGTTGGATAGGATTTGTACTGCTTTTTATGGACCACACACCTTCACCACACGGACTGCAGCGGTTCAAGAAGGTGGCTCACCACCACCTTCTCAAGGGCAATTAGGATTGAGCAATAAATGCTGGCCCTGCCAGTGACACCCACTTCCCATGAATGAATGAAAAAACTCTCTCAACTGGGCAGTGGTTGGGGAGCTAACTATTGGCCTTACAGGAAGGAAATTCAGTCAGGATTCCTGCTCCTGAGGTCTATCCAATGGAGAGACTCTCGTTGTGAGCTACATGCGCAGATGTCAGAAGAGCTGGAGTATTGTGTCCAATTCTGGGCACCACACTTTAGGAAGGATGTCAAGGCCTTAGGCAGAAGAGATTTACTAAAATGTTATCAGGGATGAGGGACTTCAGTTATGTGGAGAGACTGGAGAATCTGGGGTTGTTCACCTTAGAGCAGAGGTGGTTAAGGGGAGATTTAATAGAGGTATTCAAAATTATGAAGTGTTTTGAGAAAGCACATAAGGAGAAACTGTTTCCAGAGGCAGGAGGATTGGCAACCAGAGGACACAGATTTAAGGTAATTGGCAAAAGAGCGAGAGGTGAGATGAGATTTTTTTAAATTTACACAGCGAGTTATGATCTGGAATGCACTGCCTGAAAGGGAGATTCAATAGTAACTTTCAAAAGGGAATTGGAAAATACTTGAAAAGGAGAATTTTGAAAGGCTATGGGGAAAGAGCAGGGGAGTGGGACTAATTGGATAGCTCTATCAAAGAGCCAGCACAGGCACAATGGGCTGAATGGCCTCCTTCTGTGCTGTATGATTGAATGGTTTTATGGGGAGGACAGGTCTGGGCTCAACTGTGAAGCTTGCCACAGTCAAGAAAATCAAGGGATATGGGGATTGGGTGGCAAAGTGGAGTTGAGGTCGAAGATCAGCCTTGATCTTATTGGATGGTGGAGCAGGCTCAAGGGGCAAAATGGCCTACTCCTGCTCCTCTTTCTTATGTTGTGTCAGAGAGACTCATTTTATAGGGTCAACATAGAAAATGGCCACTTGGACTAAGAAACTTATCTTGGCACGAGACAGTGCAAATAGAACTCTATCATTTCTAATCTGTACAGTTTGATTTTTATAAAGGATTTAATCTTGGTTTGGGTATGTTTTTGTGCTAGCGATATGCCATGGCAGTAAATGGGATGGGTTTGATACAACAACTTGCATCTAACATAGAAAACCCGTCCCAAAGTGCTTCAGAGGCATAAGTAGAAATTAGAAAGTGTAACCAACGGGGAGCAAAGGGACCAGACCGTTCGTAACCATGGTGTCCTATATGACCCTGAGCCGAGCTTCCGACCCCATATCTGCTCCATCACCAAGACCGCCTACTTCCACCTACGTAACATCACCCGTCTCCGCCCCTGCCTCAGCTCACCTGCTTCTGAAAACCTCATCCATGCTTTTGTTACCTCTAGGCTTGACTATTCCAATGCTCTCCTGACCGGCCTCCCATCTTCCACCTTCCATAAACTTGAGCTCATCCAAAACTCTGCTGCCCGTACTCTAACTCGCTTTAAGTCCCGTTCACCCATCACCCGTGTTCGCTGACTTACACTGGCTCCCAGTCTGGGAAGTCTCAATTTTAAAATTCTCATCCTTGTTTTCAAATCCCTCCATGGCCTCGCCCCTGTCTATTTCTGTAACCTCCTCCAGCCCGACAACCCTCCGAGATCTCTGCACTCCTCCAATTCTGGTCTCTTGCGCATCCCTGATGTTAATCGCTCCAACATTGGCGGCCGTGCCTTCAGCTGCCTGGGCCCTAAGCTCTGGAATTCCCTCTCTCATCCTCTCCGCCTCTCTCTCCACCTTTAAGATGCTCCTTAAAACCTACCTCTTTGACCAAGCTTTTGGTCACCTGTCTTATCATCTCCTTGTATGGCTTGGTGTCAAATTTTGTTTGATAACGTTCCTATGAAGCACCTTGGGACGTTATACTACGTTAAAGGCGCTATAGAAATGCAAGTTGTTGTACAAGAAAATGAAATAAGAGGCAAGGAGAGTTCTCGGAGGGGTGTCGGGCTGGAGAAGGTTAGAGATCGGGAGGGGTATAGGGCTGGAGGAGGTTACAGAGATTGGGAGGGGTAAGGGGTGTAGGACTGGAGGAGGTTACAGAGATAAGGAGGGGTGGGGGGTTGTAGGACTGGAGGAGGTTAAACAGATAGGAAGGGGGCGAGGCCATGCAGGGATTTAAACACAAGTGTGATACACTGACCCTATACTGTGGTATAATGCATCACAGGGGGTGAGCGTGAAGGGGTGTGTTATACTGAATCTGTACTGACTGATCTCATGGGATTAAGTTAATAAGTTTCTGATTACTTTAAACGCCTTGCTGCATAGCTTGTGTGTATCTGATTGTACTGTTAATATATTACTTTGTAAAAGCAAGTTATATTTCAGGTGCAATATCTTATTCCTTGCAGGCAGTACCTGTGTGATTGGAGAGAGCGGGGAGAGAGCTGGCGAAAGCTGAAGTTGTTGCTGCTGTCTTCGCGAGTCCGTGGCGACTGGTAAGGTGAGGGGGGTCACTGTAGGCTGTCGGCTCTGTAGTGACCCCTGTGATGACGTCAGGCCTGCAACCAATGTAAGAAATCGCTGAGATTTGAATGTTGATGGAGTGATCAGTATAATCTTGTGGGGATTCCTCCCATGTCCCCATCCCCTGCTCAGAGAGGAGCAAACTGAACAGAGCCACTAGCTGTTCCTCAGTGAGGGGGTGGAAAGCAGGTACCAGAAGTCCTTGTATTTGCAAATGATCAAAATTATTACTGCCAAACAATACAGGGGCCATTAGGGTCTCCCTGAAACATGAATCTGTCCCTCATCCACTCACATCCCTCCAAAAGCTTCACTGGCTGCTCTGTCACACAACTTATTCTCCCGAGTCAGGATTCTGCATGTACCCTGGTGGTGCTAATTCCTCCCCCCATATACCCTGGCTCCATGTGCTAACTCCTCCCCCATATACCCTGGTGGTGCTAACTCCTCCCCCATATACCCTGGTGGTGCTAACTCCTCCCCCATATACCCTGGCTCCACGTGCTAACTCCTCCCCCATATACCCTGGTGGTGCTAACTCCTCCCCCATATACCCTGGTGGTGCTAACTCCTCCCCCATATACCCTGGCTCCACGTGCTAACTCCTCCCCCATATACCCTGGCTCCATGTGCTAACTCCTCCCTCACCTACCCTGGCTGGTGGTGCTGATGCCCAGATGGTTCATGTTTGCTGCCAGGTTTCCAGTGCTGTTTGCGCTGCCCAGGATCGGGAATGACGACTCGTCTGGATCTAGTGGAGTGGGGAGGGGCGGTGGGAAGTGGATGTTTGAGAGGTCCGGCAGGGATCCACCTGTGTTATGGGCAGCAGGGATCAGTGATGTGGTGCTCTCCTGGTCTGCAGATGGGTAAATACTGTATAAAAAAAATAAAAATTGAAGATTGGAGTTGCGTTATACAGATGCAGTTGGCTCATAACTTCACAGCTCATCCACACAATAAGTAGCTGGTTGAGACCAGGAGTTCAGCAGGTATGAAATATCATCCTGCACGCACGCATGCGCACACACACTCAGGCACTGATCTGCCTCTCTCTCTCACAGGCGTGCACGCACTGACCTGCCTAGCGCTCTCGTTCTCTCTCTCACACACACAGACACACAAGTTCTGTGCCGGTTATGTCGAATAAGCTTTCCAGAATGTCTACTCACTTGATTCCTGGAACTTCGCATGATTTAGGTCGTGATGGCACAGACTGTGAAGAGAAACAGGTTAAAATGAGAAGTGAATTAAAACGTGCATTGGTATGGTCAGAACTGATATGAGCAAAACCATTCATCCCGTCAATCATGATCCCTGTATTTGGAGTGTCCATAATGTGTTTCTCTCCAATACCTTGCAAAGGTTATCACCCTCTGAATGAAGAAAGTTGCTGGTAAATTAGATATCGTCAGTGGATTACTCTGTGTCCTGAGCATTGGGGAGTTTGTCACTCTCAGTGTAGTGGGAATGGACGGGGAGTTAGTCACTCTCAGTGTAGTGAGAATGGACGGGGAGTTAGTCACTCTCAGTGTAGTGAGAATGGATGGGGAGTTTGTCACTCTCAGTGTAGTGAGAATGGACGGGGAGTTTGTCACTCTCAGTGTAGTGGGAATGGACGGGGAGTTAGTCACTCTCAGTGTAGTGGGAATGGACGGGGAATTTGTCACTCTCAGTGTAGTGGGAATGGACGGGGAGTTAGTCACTCTCAGTGTAGTGGGAATGGACGGGGAGTTTGTCACTCTCAGTGTAGTGGGAATGGACGGGGAGTTTGTCACTCTCAGTGTAGTGGGAATGGACGGGGAGTTAGTCACTCTCAGTGTAGTGGGAATGGACGGGGAGTTAGTCACTCTCAGTGTAGTGGGAATGGACGGGGAGTTTGTCACTCTCAGTGTAGTGGGAATGGACGGGAAGTTAATTTTCCTCTTCAATAAACAGTTCTAAAAAATGTTAAATATTTCAATAACTTTATTTTCTTCTATTTGGTGAGAATTTATATCCTTTGGAGTTGTTAGTCCCGGTGTAATGGAACTGTGGTGCTGAATGTGTGGCTTTATCCTTTCTGGGGCCCATCCAGCACTTCCACTGCTTCTTCAACCTGCTTCAGCAGCTTCCACATTAACTTAACAAAAAAAATCCTTTCGATCTTTAAACTCCAATCAAACGCTATGGCTCCCTGTTGCCCCAATGGGTAGAGGCACAGCCCAGTGCAGTACTGAGGACAGGAAGGAGCCAGGTTGAATCGCTGTGCCCAGTTAGCTGATCTTAGTGGGGCTACAAATGGCTCCATCGTCCCTGGGCCCGGGGTCATTGTTCAATGACCCCTACTGGAAAGTGCGTGTGTGTGGAAGTTGAGAAACAACAAGATGGGCTTGCCTATGATGCCACAATCAAATAGCCCTGCCGACACTCACCATCTCGGGTCATAGGGCAGGGAGAGTGGAGTTGAGGTTGAAGACCAGCCGTGATCTTATTGAATGGCGGAGCAGGCTCAAGGGGCAGTATGGCCTACTCCTGCTCCTATTTCTTATGTTCTTATTAGCCACTTGGGCAAGGTATCAGAGGGCATCCAGCCCATGGGACTGTATCCCAGCAAAAGTCAGGAGGGAAGGGGATTTTTTTTTAAAAAAAGTCAAACTATTTGTTAAAGTTCAGCCTTTACAAAAGGAACAGCGTGATCACTGCCATGGTCAGGTAGCTCCATAAAGTACCGGCAATCCTGGTCTAAATTAGCACAAAAATGGCTGAGCAAATGTAGGCCAACAGCATGGGGCAGTAATGAGCCAACAGCTGCATCAGGACCTCTAGGACATGGGTCTCTCCATTAATTCACCAAGTGGTGGCTTCCCATTCTCAAGGCCAGAGGCTGAATCAGCTCATGGCTACCTTGTCACAGTTGGTTACAGAAAGTCTCTGCCTGCTGGAAAGTGCCGTCTCAATCCAGTCTGCAGGCCCACAGTGCAAAACTGCCCCTAATCTAACACCAATTGTAAACAATTTTACAACACCAAGTTATAGTCCAGCAATTTTATTTTAAATTCACAAGCTTTCGGAGGCTTCCTCCTTCGTCAGGTAAATGTTCAGGAGCTCCTTGAAGTCTACGCATTTATACATCACAGAACAATACATGGTGTTTACAGACTGCCCCTGCAACTGCCCGTTGCCAAGGCAATCACCGTGTTCAGACAGAGAGGTGTCACCTTGCAGAACCCCCGAATACACATTCAACAAAAAAACAAACAGGAAAAAAAACAGAGAGAGGCAGAAACATCCGGAAGGCAGAGAAAGCCAGCAAATGACCCATTATATTAAAAATAGATAACATTTGTTCACTGGTGGGGTAACGTGTAGCGTGACATGAACCCAAGATCCCGGTTGAGGCCGTCCTCATGGGTGCGGAACTTGGCTATCAATTTCTGCTCGACGATTTTGCGTTGTCGTGTGTCTCGAAGGCCGCCTTGGAGTACGCTTACCCGAAGGTCGGTGGATGAATGTCCATGACTGCTGAAGTGTTCCCCGACTGGGAGGGAACCCTCCTGTTTGGCGATTGTTGCGCGGTGTCCGTTCATCCGTTGTCGCAGCGTCTGCATGGTCTCGCCAATGTACCATGCTCTGGGGCATCCTTTCCTGCAACGTATGAGGTAGACAACGTTGGCCGAGTCACAGGAGTATGAACCATGCACCTGGTGGGTGGTGTCCTCTCGTGTGATGGTGGTATCTGTGTCGATGATCTGGCATGTCTTGCAGAGGTTACCGTGGCAGGGTTGTGTGGTGTCGTGGACGCTGTTCTCTTGAAAGCTAGGTAATTTGCTGCGAACGATGGTCTGTTTGAGGTTGGGTGGCTGTTTAAAGGCGAGTAGTGGAGGTGTGGGGATGGCCATAGCGAGGTGTTTGTCCTCATTGATGACATGTTGAAGGCTGCGGAGAACATGGCGTAGTTTCTCCGCTCCAGGGAAGTACTGGACGACAAAGGGTACTCTGTTGGTTGCGTCCCGTGTTGGTCTCCTGAGGAGGTCTATGCGATTTTTTGCTGTGGCCCGTCGGAACTGTCGATCGATGAGTCGAGCGTCATATCCCGTTCTTACTAGGGCGTCTTTCAGCGTCTGTAGGTGTCCATCGCGTTCCTCCTCGTCTGAGCAGACCCTGTGTATTCGCAGGGCCTGTCCATAGGGGATGGCCTCTTTGACGTGGTTAGGGTGGAAGCTGGAAAAGTGGAGCATCGTGAGGTTGTCCGTGGGCTTGCGGTAGAGTGAGGTGCTGAGGTGCCCGTCTTTGATGGAGATTCGTGTGTCCAAGAAAGAAACTGATTCTGAGGAGTAGTCCATGGTGAGCTTGATGGTGGGATGGAACTTGTTGATGTTATCGTCAGCCGCACTCAGAAGACAGTCCAGAATATCACCCGAGCACAACGCAACGCCATCAACGCTCTCAAGACCAACCGCAACATCGTCATCAAACCAGCGGACAAAGGAGGAGCCATAGTCATACAGAACAGAACAGACTATTGCAAAGAAGCATACCGACAACTGGACAACCAGGAACACTACAGACGGTTACCCGCAGATCCGACCAAAGAACACACCCACCAGCTCAACAAACTGATCAAGACCTTCGATCCAGACCTTCAAAGCATCCTACGCACTCTCATCCCACGTGATCCCCGCGTGGGAGACTTCTACTGCCTCCCAAAGATACACAAAGCCAACACACCCGGACGTCCCATCGTATCAGGCAACGGAACCCTGTGTGAGAACCTCTCTGGATACATCGAGGGCATCCTGAAACCCATCGTACAGGGAACCCCCAGCTTCTGTCGCGACACTACAGACTTCCTACAAAAACTCAGTACCCACGGACCAGTTGAACCAGGAACACTTCTCACCACGATGGACGTCTCGGCACTATACACCAGTATCCCCCACGATGACGGCATCGCTGCGACAGCATCAATACTCAACACCAACAACAGCCAATCTCCGGAAGCCATCCTACAACTCATTCGCTTCATCCTGGATCACAATGTCTTCACCTTCGATAACCAGTTCTTTACCCAAACACACGGAACAGCCATGGGGACCAAATTCGCACCCCAATACGCCAACATTTTCATGCACAAGTTCGAGCAGGACTTCTTCACTGCACAAGACCTCCAACCAACACTATACACCAGATACATCGACGACATTTTCTTTCTATGGACCCACGGCAAGGAATCACTAAAGAGACTACACGATAACATAAACAAGTTCCATCCCACCATCAAGCTCACCATGGACTACTCCTCAGAATCAGTTTCTTTCTTGGACACACGAATCTCCATCAAAGACGGGCACCTCAGCACCTCACTCTACCGCAAGCCCACGGACAACCTCACGATGCTCCACTTTTCCAGCTTCCACCCTAACCACGTCAAAGAGGCCATCCCCTATGGACAGGCCCTGCGAATACACAGGGTCTGCTCAGACGAGGAGGAACGCGATGGACACCTACAGACGCTGAAAGACGCCCTAGTAAGAACGGGATATGACGCTCGACTCATCGATCGACAGTTCCGACGGGCCACAGCAAAAAATCGCATAGACCTCCTCAGGAGACCAACACGGGACGCAACCAACAGAGTACCCTTTGTCGTCCAGTACTTCCCTGGAGCGGAGAAACTACGCCATGTTCTCCGCAGCCTTCAACATGTCATCAATGAGGACAAACACCTCGCTATGGCCATCCCCACACCTCCACTACTCGCCTTTAAACAGCCACCCAACCTCAAACAGACCATCGTTCGCAGCAAATTACCTAGCTTTCAAGAGAACAGCGTCCACGACACCACACAACCCTGCCACGGTAACCTCTGCAAGACATGCCAGATCATCGACACAGATACCACCATCACACGAGAGGACACCACCCACCAGGTGCATGGTTCATACTCCTGTGACTCGGCCAACGTTGTCTACCTCATACGTTGCAGGAAAGGATGCCCCAGAGCATGGTACATTGGCGAGACCATGCAGACGCTGCGACAACGGATGAACGGACACCGCGCAACAATCGCCAAACAGGAGGGTTCCCTCCCAGTCGGGGAACACTTCAGCAGTCATGGACATTCATCCACCGACCTTCGGGTAAGCGTACTCCAAGGCGGCCTTCGAGACACACGACAACGCAAAATCGTCGAGCAGAAATTGATAGCCAAGTTCCGCACCCATGAGGACGGCCTCAACCGGGATCTTGGGTTCATGTCACGCTACACGTTACCCCACCAGTGAACAAATGTTATCTATTTTTAATATAATGGGTCATTTGCTGGCTTTCTCTGCCTTCCGGATGTTTCTGCCTCTCTCTGTTTTTTTTCCTGTTTGTTTTTTTGTTGAATGTGTATTCGGGGGTTCTGCAAGGTGACACCTCTCTGTCTGAACACGG
The DNA here is from genome assembly GCF_035084215.1 of Heptranchias perlo. NCBI lineage: Eukaryota > Metazoa > Chordata > Chondrichthyes > Hexanchiformes > Hexanchidae > Heptranchias > Heptranchias perlo. The sequence continues at coordinate 38,337,409 of NC_090353.1, forward strand.
TGATTGCCTTGGCAACGGGCAGTTGCAGGGGCAGTCTGTAAACACCATGTATTGTTCTGTGATGTATAAATGCGTAGACTTCAAGGAGCTCCTGAACATTTACCTGACGAAGGAGGAAGCCTCCGAAAGCTTGTGAATTTAAAATAAAATTGCTGGACTATAACTTGGTGTTGTAAAATTGTTTACAATTGTCAACCCCAGTCCATCACCGGCATCTCCACATCATGACTAACACCAATTGGCAACGTCAGAGACCAGGATAGCTGGTATGGTCACCCTGGTGCAGTAAGGGGTGCTTGTGAGTTAGGGTTAGGACAGAATATCTAACTGACCTGGGAATGCTTGATTTTGATGCTGGGTGCCTGAAGTGCTAACACCCCTCTCCTAAAACTGCACAAAAATTCCCACAAACTAGCTGCCCAATGGGTTAAAGGCGAAGACTTTAGCCATATAGACCAGGAAGATCACAGGTCCAATCCCTAGTTTGTGCTGAGGGCAGTGGGAGGGGTGTTAACGAGTTGGAGAAAGGGTTCCTGCTCATAATCATTACCCAGTGACCCTTGTTGGAAGGTTGCATGTGGATAGGATTGGGCTGGGCTGTGGTGCTTCCATAATTGAACAGCCTACTCTCTAAGGCCCCACACTAAGAACAGCCACTAGGGTGAGGTACTGGAGGGTGACTCAGTGGGAAAACTCTCCTCTCAGTCAAAAGGTTGTGGTTTCAACCTCCCCTCCAGAGAGTTGAGCTCATAATCCAAGCTGACACTTTGGTGCAGTACTGAGGGAGTTCTGCACTGCCAGAGGGGCCATTTTTCAGATGAGACAATAAAACAGGGTCCTGTCTGCAGTCTCAGGTGGATGAAAAAGATCCCATGGCACGATTCAAAGAGTAGTGGAGTTCTCCTGGCCAAAGTTTATCTCTCAACCAACATCACTAAAAGAGTTTGATTATTTATCTCATTGCTGTGCGTAAATTGGCTGCCACATTTCCCTACGTTACATCACTGACTGCACTTCAAAGATTGATTCAATGCCTGTGAAATGTTTTGGGACGCCCTGAGGCTATGAAAGGTGCTGCAGAATATAATGTTTTTTTCTTTCAGTGGAAGCCTATCCCAGTGCAGCAGGTAACACTTTCAGTGAGGAGGGTGGAAATTAGGATTTCTCATTTAAAATTGACACAAAAATGCCAAAAAGATTGATGCGTGACAAAATCAGAAAAACAAGAAAGAAAGGGATCTTAAAAAAGGGGATGAGAAGTATTGAGAGGTATTGTAATAAAAGGTGAGGAGGCTACAGAAGGTATCTGAATAGAAGCAGGATCTTAATGGACCTACAATTGACTTGAGATGGGCGCCAGGGACAACTTCATGCTGTGATTCCAAGCCCACCTCAGGCAAATTAAACATCAAATGTCTTACAGTACCTTTTTGTTGTCCCACAGCTGTTTGGATAGGGATTTATCTGTCTCAGACGTATTCTCCTCCATCCCAGGAACCGTTAGCAGTAACACTGAGAGGTGAGAGAGAGAAACACACATACAATAAATAGGCATGAGGTTCAAGCAGTAGACAAGACAAAAATCAGGGAAGAGATGCACTGTCCTCATTAACAAGTTTCTCTAGAATGATTAGATAACTCATTGCTGAACTCTGCCAGGTACCTATCACTTACTGCCAGGTGTTTTCTGGTACCTGAGCATCACTTGCTGCCTGATGTTTTCTGGTACCCTCCTGTCACTTGCTGCCAGATGTTTTCTGGTACCCTCCTGTCACTTGCTGCCTGATGTTTTCTGGTACCATCCTGTCACTTGCTGCCTGATGTTTTCTGATACCAGTCTGTCACTCACTGCCAGATGCTTTCTGGGACCTAAGCATCACTCTCTGCCAAATATTTTCTGGGACTTGCCTTTCACCCACTGCCTCTCTTTTTAACATACTGCAGAATAACCGGCAGGACAATGCTTGCTACCACTGTGGGAAATGGTACCCAATAGAAAAGTTCATTTCAAATTAACAGTGGCTTTGAGTTTATCCATCGAGTGAATTATACAAACCCTGGGCTGTGCTGAATTAGCAAAAGGGCTCTTCCATTGGCTTTGCTACTGTGTGTCTATGGAGAGGAAAATCCCCCAGGGTTCCGGCTCCTGACCAGCAGCAGTAAGCTGTGCTGGAAAGTGCATGTTTCTGGGCATCAGTAAGGACAGCACATGCCTCCACTGTAATATCCTCCACACTCAAATAATGTGTTGACTCTCAGTGCTTAGGCTCACACATAAAGAGTGACTACTTGTGAGGTACTGGAGGGAGGGCCATCAGCACTGGAGTGACCACATCCCAGCAAGGAGCCAGCACTTTCAGGAGGAGATGGGACAAAGGTCTCTAGTTTCAAATCAAAATGGAGTTACAGAGAACAGAGAGCTGTTCCCAGGAGCAGACTGTATCCTGGTATAGACAGGGCACAACATGCTGTTATTCTATCTGCCACATAACGGGAACTCTGTCTTGTTTATATATTTAGTTATCTATTCAATTCTCTCCCTTTGGCTTTAGGTTCCCTCCACCAGTCCCCTGACAAGAGAAGCACGATAACTCATCCCCAATCGCTGCTACAACTGCTCTCCGGGTGTCCAAGAGTGGCCATGTGGATCTCCCTCCAATCATTCACTTGTCCAGATTCCTCCAGTATCACCCTCTCACCATAGTTCCCGGCAGAGAACGGTGAGTGGCATGGTTGTTGTAGCAGCTTTCCAGTGTCCGGCACAACAGCTCAGTGTGTTTGGACACCAATGGGCTGTGATTGTTCAGTCAGACACCAGTTCACACCCACAGTCATGTCAACAGCAGCGACGTGCTACCCACACTGAGGCAGGAGAATCGACACGTCACCTGGGCAACTCTCAGAAGACTCACTGCTACCCCCAGCTGTCTCGAGGGTAGCGCTGGCACAGGAGCGGCAGTAGGTGGTAAGTCCACAGTCCAGACTGAGGAACAATCTGAAAATGCAGGGATGAAAATGGCACAAAATAAATTAAAATGCAACACATTGTCTTATGGTACTGGGTATCCCTTTCAATATGAAATGGACCCATAAAAATAAAGTCCTGGGGGTGGGGCAGACATATTACAGCAGAGATTGGTTTAATCTAAGCTCGGTCTGTGCACTGCTAGTCTGTAAACAATGACCGAGATGATACTGGACGTTACCTCACCATCCTGTGTAACGCACAGGGCAGCTACTTATACAGACTTAAAGACACCACCATTCATAGGCAATAGATAGAACTCGCAGTGCACACTAACTTAAAATAAAATCTCCGTCAGCAGTCAAACAGATCCCCAACAGGCAACGAGGATCACACAAACAGATCCCCAACGGTCAGAGAGCATCAAACAAACAGATCCCTAATCAGAGAATCGTAACACAAAACAGATCCCCCAGTCTGAGAATTATAACACAAACACAGAGACACAGGATAAGTACTGTGATGGTATTTGGATGTTTAGCCATCTCCTTCTCTTGCCATCTGTGCTGTGAGCAGCACTCGGTGACTGATGTACAATTCATTGCAGCAGTGAAGCAGCAGACGGTACATGAAAGTTGAGGCTGGACACAGAAACATCACGTCTTAAGCACATTTTGAGAAGCTGCACAAAACTATCCCATACGCGTCACATTCTCAAAAGCTTTTTCATAGTTCTACCATCATGAGAAACTGCTCCTCAGAAAACTACAAGGAGCCTGCAGAATTCACAGTAGAAGACAAAAAACATACCAGTAATAGTGGGGAACGAAGGGTCTAATGAGAGTGAGGAACTTAAAGTAATTAATGTTAGTAAAGAAAATGCTACGAGGAGGAGGCTCTGTAAACATCCCCATCCTCAATGATGCCAGAGTCCAGCACGTGAGTGCAAAAGACAAGGCTGAAGTGTTTGCAACCATCTTCAGCCAGAAGTGCCGAGTGGATGATCCATCTCGGCCTACTCCCGATATCTCCATCATTACTGAAGCCAGTCTTCAGCCAATTCGATTCACTCCACGTGATATCAAGAAACGGCTGAGTGCACTGGATACAACAAAGGCTATGGGCCCCGACAACATCCCGGCTGTAGTGCTGATGTCTTGTGCTCCAGAACTAGCCGTGCCTCTAGCCAAACTGTTCCAGTACAGCTACAACACTGGCATCAACCCGATAATGAGGAAAATTGCCCAGGTATGTCCTGTCCATAAAAAGCAGGACAAATCCAATCCTGCCAATTACCGCCCCATCAGTCTACTCTCAATCATCAGCAAAGTGATGGAAGGTGTCGTCAACAGTGCTATCAAGCAGCACTTACTCACCAATAACCTGCTCACCGATGCTCAGTTTGGGTTCCGCCAGGACCACTCGGCTCCAGACCTCATTACAGCCTTGGTCCAAACATGGACAAAAGAGCTGAATTCCAGAGGTGAGGTGAGAGTAACTACCCATGACATTTGACCGAGTGTGGCACCAAGGAGCCCTAGTAAAATTGAAGTCAATGGGAATCAGGGGGAAAACTCTCCAGTGGCTGGAGTCATACCTAGCACAAAGGAAGATGGTAGTGGTTGTTGGAGGCCAATCATCTCAGCCCCAGGACATTGCTGCAGGAGTTCCTCAGGGCAGTGTCCTAGGCCCAACCATCTTAAGCTGCTGCATCAATGACTTTCCCTCCATCAAAAGGTCAGAAATGGGGATGTTCGCTGATGATTGCACAGTGTTCAGTTCCATTCGCAACCCCTCAGATAACGAATTAGTCCGTGCCTGCATGCAGCGAGACCTGGACAATATCCAAGCTTGGGCTGATAAGTGGCAAGTAACATTCGTGCCACACAAGTGCCAGGCAATGACCATCTCCAACAAGAGAGAGTCTAACCACCTCCCCATGACATTCAGTGGCATTACCATCACCGAACCCCCACCACCACATCCTGTTGGTCGCCATTGACTAGAAACTTAACTGGACCAGCCACTTAAATACTGTGGCTCTAAGAGCAGGTCAGAGGCTGGGTTTTCTGGGGACTCACCTCCTGACTCTCCAAAGCCTTTCCACCATCTACAAGGCACAAGTCAGGAGTGTGATGGAATACTCTCCACTTGCCTAACAACACTCAAGAAGCTCGACACCATCCAGGACAAAGCAGCCCACTTGACTGGCACCCCATCCACCACCCTAAACATTCACTCCCTCCACCACCAGCGCACAGTGGCTGCGGTAAGTACCATCCACAGGATGCAGTGCAGCAACTCGCCAAGGCTTTTTCGACAGTACCTCCCAATCCCATGACCTCTACCACCTAGAAGGACAAGAGCAGCGGGCACATGGGAACAACACCACCTGCACGTTCCCCTCCAAGTAACGCACCATTCCGACTTGGAAATATATCGCCATTCCTTCATCGTTGCTGGGTCAAAATCTTGGAACTCCCTTCCTAACAGCACTGTGGGAGAACCTTCACCACACAGACTGCAGCGGTTCAAGAAGGCGGTTCACCACCACCTTCTCAAGGGCAATTAGGGATGGGCAATAAATGCCGGCCTTGCCAGCGACACCCAAATCCCATGAACGAATAAAAAAAAGTAAAGAAAAAGTACTTTAGAAATTAATAGGATTAAAAGCCGACAAATCCCCTGGACCTGATGGCCTGTATCCTAGGGTTCTAAAACAGGTGGCTGCAGAGATAGTGGACGCATTGGTTATGATCTTCCAAAATTCCCTAGATTCCAGAGCAGACCAATGGATTGGAAGGTAGCAACTGTAACCCCGCTATTCAAGAAAGGAGGGAGAGAGAAAACAGGTAACTGCATGCCAGTTAGCCTGTCATCAGTCGTCGGAAAAATGCTAGAATCCATTATTAAGGAAGTGGTAACAGGGCACTTAGAAAACCATGAAGTGATTAGGCAGAGTCAAATGGTTTTATGAAAGGGAAATCGTGTTTGACAAATCTATTAGAGTTTTTTGAGGATGTAACTAGCAGGGTAGATAAAGGGGAACCAGTGGATGTCATATATTTGGATTTTCAAAAGGCATTCGATAAGGTGCCACACAAAAGGTTGTTACACGAGATAAGGACTCATGGGGTTGGGGGTAATATATCAGCATGGATAGAGGATTGGTTAACAGACAGAAAACAGAGAGTAGGAATAAATGGGTCATTTTCAGGTTGGCAGGCTGTAACTAGTGGGGCGCTGCAAGGATCAGTGCTGGTGTCTCAGCTACTTACAATCTTTATCAATGACTTAGATGAAGGGACCGAGTGTAATGTATCCAAGTTTGCTGACGATACAAAGCTAGGTGGGAAAGTAAACTGTGAGGAGGACACAAAGAGACGGCCAAGGGTTATCGACAGGTTAAGTGAGTGGGCAAGAAGGTGGCAGATGGAGTATAATGTGGGGAAATGTGAGGTTATTCACTTTGGTAGGACGCATAGAAAAATAGAGTATTTTTTAAATGGTGAGAAACTATTAAATGTTGGTGTTCAGAGGGATTTGGGTGTCCTTGTACACGAAACACAGAAAGTTAACATGCAGGTACAGCAAGCAATTAGGAAGGCAAATGGTATGTTGACCTTTATTGCAAGGGGGTTGAAGTCTTACTGCAATTGTACAGAGCTTTGGTGAGACCACACCTGGAGTACGGTGTGCAGTTTTGGTCTCCTTACCTAAGGAGATGCAATGAAGGTTCACTAGATTGATTCCTGGGATGAGAGGGTTGCCCTATGAGTAGATTGGGCGTATACTTTCTGGAGTTGAGAAGAATGAGAGGTGATCTCATTGAAACATATAAGATTCGAAGAGGGCTTGACAGGGTAGATGCTGAGAGGATGTTTTGCCTGGCTGGAAAGCCTAGAACTAGGGGACACAGATTCAGGATAAGGGGTCGGATATTTCGGAGTAAGATATCAATCAATAAGGCTATTGGAATGCTGGCCTTTATATTTAGAGGACTAGAGTACAAGGGGGCAGAAGTTATGCTGCAGCTATACAAAACCCTGGTTAGACCGCACCTGAAGTACCGTGAGCAGTTCTGGGCACCGCACCTTCAGAAGGACATATTGGCCTTGGAGGGAGTGCAGCGTAGGTTCACTAGAATGATACCCGGACTTCAAGGGTTAGGTTACGAGGAGAGATTACACAAATTGGGGTTGTATTCTCTGGAGTTTAGAAGGTTAAGGGGTGATCTGATCGAAGTTTATAAGATATTAAGGGGAACAGATAGGGTGGATGGAGAGAAACTATTTCCGCTGGTTGGGGATTCTAGGAGTAGGGGGCACAGTCTAAAAATTAGAGCCAGACCTTTCGGGAGTGAGATTAGAAAACATTTCTACACACAAAGGGTGGTAGAAGTTTGGAACTCTCTTCCGCAAACAGCAATTGATGCTAACTCAATTGCTAATTTTAAATCTGAGATAGACAGCTTTTTGCCAACTAAAGGTAATAAGGGATATGGGCCAAAGGCAGGTATATGGAGTTAGATCACAGATCAGCCATGGGCTCGAGGGGCTGAATGGCCTACTCCTGTTCCTATGTTCCTAAGATAAGGAGGAATTTCTTCACTTAGAGGGTGGTGAATATTTGGAATTCTCTACCCCAGAGTGCTATGGATGTTCAGTCGTTGAGTATATTCAAGGCTGAGATCAATAGATTTTTGGACTCTAAGGGAATCAAGGGATATGGGGATCGGGCGGGAAAGTAGAACCGAGGTCGAAGATCAGCCACGATCTTGTTGAATGGTGGAGCAGGCTCGAGGGACCATATTGCTCCTTTTTCTTATGTTCTTAATCAAACTCCACATTCAGATCTGTATCAACAGAAAATCCTGGAGAAGCTCAGCAAGTCAGGCAGCACCTGTGGAGAAAGAAACAGGGTTAACACTTCAGGTCGAAGACCTTTCGTCAGAACGTTAACTCTGTTTCTTTCTCCACAGAAGCTGCCTGACTTGCTGAGCTTCTCCAGCATTTTCTGTTTTATTTCAGATTTCCAGCATCCACAATATTTTGCTTCAGATCTGTATCAAGTCCATCTGCTATTAGGATAACTCTGAATCCAAGAACAATTCAAGGATCAGGTCTCCTAAATTTTAATTTAGGTGGGAGGTCCAAACTGATCTGAACTGTGAGCTTTGCCCATGGCGTGTAAGACAGTCACAGACTGAAGACCACTTAACTAAATGTTAATGCTGCACTTATACTGCCAGACAGTGAGCCCAGCATAACTCGATGCTCAGGTAAACTAGGTGGTGCAAATCAGACACGCTCTCCTACACTACAAATATGATAGAAATATAGGGATATGCACAATACCCACTTCCATGTATATACCCTGCCAAACTAATCCATAATATCCTCTCCATGTGTATACCCTGCCAATCTAATCCACAATACCTACTCCATGTAAACACCCTGCCAATCTAATCCACAATACCCACTAATGATTAGTTTGGCAGGGTATATACATGGAGTGGGTATTGTGGATTAGTTTGGCAGGGTATATATATGGGGCTCAATTTTCGAAGTAAAATAAAGGTGGGTTAGAGGCGGGGGGGCATTGAAAATTGCCACCATTTCAGACCCCCCTCCAACCCCCACCTTTTCCAGTTTCCACCAGGGTGGGACGAGGGGCGGGCGACCAACCCACCCCCAGGAGACGGGTCGGTCCTTAAAACCTTTCAAGGAGGCTTCAGGCCTCCATTTTTCTCCAATTCCCGATTTCAACCCGGGGGGCTGGGAATCCCGGGCCTTCTATTTTATGCCTCGTGAAAGGAGGCGAGAAGGCCCGAGACTAACAGGTAGGTGCCTAGAAAGGCACAGCTTGTGGGCCCGGAGGAGCAGGAGTGCTTCCCCCAGGCCCAACAAGCCTACCTGCATGACCCCCACAATGATCGCGGATCCCCGACTGCAGAGCCCCCAACCGCGGAGCCCCGACCCCTGGATCGCGAAGCCCTGACCCCCCCCAGCCATTGACCCCACGACTACAGACCCCCAACCGGTCAGTCGGACGGGAAGCCAAAAAAAAGATGCGCTTGCGTCAAAATTGTAAGGACATCTGGGAAACCTGTACTAATGGGTTTCCCAACCTCATTTTGAACCCCCCGCCCCCTTCCCAGCTCCGTTTTAAAATTGAGCCCATGGAGTGGGTATTATGGATTAGCTTGGCAGGGTTTATACATGGAGTGGGTAAAACAGAAGGCCTGGGATACCCGGCCCACCGGGGTTGAAATCGGGAATTGGAGAAAAATGGAAGCCTGAAGCCTCCTTGAAAGGTTTTACGGCCTGACCCACCTCCTGGGAGTGGGTTGGTCGCCCGCCCCTCGTCCCGCCCGGGTGAAAACCGGAAATGTGCGGGTTGGAGGCGGGTCGGAAATGGTGGCAATTTGCAATGCCCCCCCACCTCCAACCGACCCGTTTTTTACTTTGAAAATTGAGCCCATGTATACACCCTGCCAAACTAATCCATAATACCCACCCCATGCATATACGCTGCCAAACTAATCCATAATACCCACCCCATGCATATACGCTGCCAAACTAATCCATAATACCCACCCCATGCATATACGCTGCCAAACTAATCCATAATACCCACCCCATGCATATACGCTGCCAAACTAATCCATAATACCCACTCCTTGCATATACGCTGCAAAACTAATCCATAATACCCACCCCATGCATATACGCTGCCAAACTAATCCATAATACCCACCCCATGCATATACGCTGCCAAACTAATCCATAATACCCACTCCATGCATATACGCTGCCAAACTAATCCATAATACCCACTCCTTGCATATACGCTGCAAAACTAATCCATAATACCCACCCCATGCATATACGCTGCCAAACTAATCCACGGCGACTGCCCTGCTCTATAAGGAGAGCTGCACCCGCTACAATGCAATCTCCTATGGTCCAAATCTTAATGGATTCAGTTTGCTGGTGATCCTTAGGCCATCTTCTGGGTATAAATACGGTAATGGTACAAACACTAAGACTGCTGCCACGCTTTTAAAGAATACACAAAGAGCACAGCAGTAGTATCTGCAATATGGACACTGCCATCTGTCGCTCCTCAGAACTGTTACCTGGCTTTGAATGCACAGCCTGCTAGTTTGTGTGTTTGCCAGTGTGTGCATGTATGCATCTGAGACAAATTGTTAGAAATATTGAACACATGAATTTTCTGTGCAACAGGCTTGTGAGGGTGGTCGCTGTGTGAGTCTCAGCTCGAGATGGATGGGGGCAGAGTGGGGCAGTCCCCTTGGGCTGATCATTGTTCTCACCTCGCTTGTGCTGCTCATGTGTTTCTTGGGTACCCCCATTAAATGGATCCTGTGGGGTGGGGGTCATCGCACTCTGGTGCAGAGCAGAGTCTGAATTGGTCCTGAAATCAAAATATACGGATCATTTACCCAACCTTGTGATAATCATAAGTGCCATTATATTTTGTGCCACAAGTGTGACAGAAAACAAAAAAGATAATAAATCAGTAAAAAAAGGTTAAAAGTGCTTAATCCTAAAAATTTGAGAGCTTTTTGAACTGTCCATGTATGTATTACAGGGCAACGAGATTCCCCATGTATGTGTTACAAGACAACAGCAGCCCCAGTGTACGTGTTACAGGACAACGGCAGCCCCAGTGTACGTGTTACAGGACAACGGCAGCCCCAGTGTACGTATTACAGGACAACGGCAGCCCCAGTGTACGTATTACAGGACAACGGCAGCCCCAGTGTACGTATTACAGGACAATGGCAGCCCCCGTGTAAGTGTTATAGGACAAAGGCAGCCCCCTTGTACGTGTTATAGGACAGCCATCGTGTACATGTTACAGGACAGCCACCGTGTACGTGTTACAGTATGACAGTCCCAGTGTACGTATTACAGGACAATGACAGTCCTGGTGCACGTATTACAGGACAATGACAGTCCTGGTGTACGTATTACAGTACAATGACAGTCCTGGTGTACTTATTACAGTACAATGACAGTCCTGGTGTACATATTACAGGACAATGACAGTCCTGGTGTACATATTACAGGACAATGACAGTCCTGGTGTACATATTACAGGACAATGACAGTCCTGGTGTACATATTACAGGACAATGACAGTCCTGGTGTACATATTACAGGACAATCAAACTCCTGCTACCACTTCACCATCTACCGATCCTTTTAGGGGACACAGCAAATGGAGTCCTTGTACATCTCTTGGAAGGAGGGATGCAGATCAGTGTAATGCCCAGTGGTGACTAGACATTAAAAAGGTGGGTGAGAAAGAGCAGAAATTATAATTACACATTATTTGTGTGCACGGAAAGTAAACAGCAGATCATTTACATACATTCGCCTTGTGACCATCATCTCCTTTTGCTCCCCCCCTCCTCGCCCGGGAGCAGCACTGCACCACCACCACCACCACCCCCAACTCCCCGGGAGCAGCACTGCCCCATGGTCTGAAAATATTGGTATCTTGTATTCATAACTCAGATCACACGAGCCTTTCGTGTTATACAGACAATGAGGGAGTCCCGACAGATAGACTGACTGAGACTGGAGCTTTCACTCACCTTCTCCAACTGGTGTCTGGTGGAGGCGACAGGTAGATTGAACCATACGGACAGCTGTCTGCGTGCTGCAAAGTCAAGGAAACTTCAGAGAACAGAACGGATTCTGCAACAAACTGTTAAACTGTGCAGAAAATTAAACATTTTACACAAAGCTCCTATCATGCGGAGCAATAGCTACTGCAGTAATAACTCGACTATTCTAATGCTCTCCTGGCCACCAACCTTGTACTTACTGTAAACTTGAGCTCAAGCAAAACTCTGCTGCCCATATCCTAACTCACACCAAGACCTGTTCACCCATCAACCTCTGTGCTCACTGACCAACACTGGCTCCTGATCTGGCAAACCTCGATTTTAAAATTCTCGTCCTTATTTTCAAATCCCTCCATGGCCTCACCCCTCCCTATCTCTGTAACTTCCTCCAGCCTTACAGCCCTCCGAGATCTCTGCACTCCTCCAATTCTGGCCTCTTGTGCATCCCCAATTTTAATTGCTCCATCGTTGGCAGCTGTGCCTTCAGCTGCCTCAAGGTCTGGAATTCCCTCCCTAAACCCCTCTTTCCTTCTTTAAGATGCTCCTTAAAACCTACCTCTTTGGCCAAGCTTTTGGTCACGTCCCAATATCTCCTTAAATAAAAACAGAAAATGCTGGAAAAGTTCAGCAAGTCTTCCAGTTCCAGAACATCTTCCAGTTCTGACAAAAGGTCTTTGAGCTGAAACATTAACTCTGTTTCTTTCTCCACAGAAGCTGCCTCACTTGCTGAGCTTCTCCAGCATTTTCTGTTTTTATTTCAGATTTCCAGCATCCACAGTATTTTGCTTTTGATTTAGTGTTTAATATCTCATGATGTGGTTCGGTGTCAAATCTTGTTCGATGATCGCTCCTGTGAAGCACCGTGGGACATTTTACTACAATAAAGGTGCTATATAAATGCAAGTTGTTGTTGTCAGATCAATAATCCTTATATTTATATAGCATCAGGACAATAATGGTAACATTTTAAAGGGGGTGTACATTCACAAATCTTTGAAGGTTGCAGGACAAGTTGAGGAGGCTGTTAAAAAAGCATATGGGATCCTGGGCTTTATTAATAGAGGCATGGAGCACAAAAGAAAGGAAATTTGGCTAAACCTTTATAAAACACTGTTTAGACCTCAGTTGGAGTATTGTATTCAATTCTGGGCACCACACTTTAGGAATGATGTCAAGGCCTTAGAGAGGGTGCAGAAGAGATTTACCAGAATAGTACCGGGCGGTGAGGACGTCAGTTATGTGGAGAGACTGGAGAAACTGGGATTGTTCTCCTTACAGCAGAGAAGATTAAGAAGAGATTTGATAGAGTAAATAAGAAGAAACTGTTTCTAGTGGCAGAAGGGTCGGTAACCAGAGGACACAGATCTAAGGTGATCGGCAAAAGAGCCAGAGGCGACATGAAAAAACATTTTTTTACGCAGTGAGTTGTGATGATCTGGAATGCGCTGCCTGAAAGGGTGGTGGAAGCAGATTGAATAATAACTTTCATAAGGGAATTGGATTAATACTTGAAGGGAAAAAATTTGCAGGGCTATGGGGAAAGAGGAGGGGAATGGGACTAATTGGATAGCTCTTTCAAAGAACCGGCACAGGCACAATGGGCCGAATGGCCTCCACCTGTGCTGTACCTGCCATGATACTCCTTACATTTATACAGTGTTAGGTCAATAATCCTTACATTTATAGACCATCAGGACAATAATACTTACATTTATAGACGATCAGGTCAATAAAACTTACATTTATAGACGATCAGGACAATAATCCTTACATTTATAGACCATAAGGACAATAATCCTTACATTTATAGACCATAAGGACAATAATCCTTACATTTATAGACCATCGGGACAATAATCCTTACATTTATAGACGATCAGGTCAATAATACTTACATTTATAGACCATCGGGACAATAATCCTTACATTTATAGACGATCAGGTCAATAATACTTACATTTATAGACCATCAGGTCAATAATCCTTACATTTATATGCCGTCAGGACAATAATCCTTACATTTAAATAATATGAAGATGTCAATAATAAGCCTGAAGTTGCTTTTGCATGCTTAAGTCAATACCGTACATTTATAATATAAGACATCGATAATAATCCTTAAGGGTACACAGCACACATCACTTCAAAACCCCTCAAAGTGCTTGACACAACGAAATACTGGAATCAGTGAGTGCAGCAGCATTTGTGCTCCTGAAATACACACAAACCAGCAGAAGGTACATGGCCTCTTAGTGTTTCTTCTTTGATTGGAAGGAGGAGAGCTGGTGAGGAAAGGGCGAGAATGCCTCTATTTAAGGAGACCTATATCATCAGACCCTGTCCAGAGGCTGGACACACCTTCTGTCAAAGGGGTCTTCATGAGTATACCCCAACACATGGAAGCATCATGATTTTCCTAACTCTGCTTGTGAGGCTTTACCTGGCAGTCTCGGTGAGAGCTTCTCACCGCAGCTCTTTTTTTCCTCTTATGCTTCATGCTCTGGATCACATTTCAGCATCCACACTGACAGAGGAAGGATATCTGACGCCCATGTTTGTCAACAGGAATGGCTCGGCGGTGTGGTGACCCCAGCCGGTTTCTGTCCCTGTAGACCCGATCAACCAAGCCATGATGCCTGGTCGATCTACTCGTGTCCAAGGCAGACGACTGGAACGGAGTCTGCAACACAAATAGGATGAGTCCTTCAGTAGTGTATACATTTGGTTCAGGCATGCTGCACTCTGCATGCCAGCATCAATTCAGAATTGCCTTTTATTCTTCTCCCTGTTAGGACTAACAGTGCAGAGTTTAGTCTTTTATACACCAAGTACTTACCCCAGAATTTGGCCCATCCTGTGGAACTCAGGAGTCTTGTTTTAATCCAACGGTTTATTATAAAGTAGGTAGATCCCTGCAGAGCACATCTCCAGCCAGCGCAGGGTCCATCAGGGGAGGTTAACACACAAAGCAAGCACTGCATTGGCTATTTCCACCACCCAGGGATACTGGAATCAATTGGTGTGGCCCACCGAGGCCAGCTAACTCAGCACAGACAGAGGATAAACCCTGGACTCTTATGCTCTCTGCATCAAGTTTCTTCAAGCCAATCTAACACACTACCAGCGTTCAGTCACAGAATGGAACTGGATTGCGGTCACCTACCTGCTGTACTCAGCTATAGACTGATGTCTGGCATGGAAGGGTGGGGGATAAAGAGAAGATCGAATAAGTTTGAGGAGGAGCATTGAAGGAACTGCAATATAAACCCAGGGCTCAAATGCAGTCAAGTTTACTTGTTTACAAGTCGACTTTGTCAAGCAGGAATTCAATACAAGCAGGGGGCCGTTTCATTTCGTTCCTGGTCTCCCACACTGTGCCTCTACTCTAGTGTGTGGACTTACTGTTACGCCTCACAGTCACTCTCCAGCAAAACAATGCCATTCAGAGGCAGGGTTGCTGCATCCCCCATAGTGTGACTGAAGGCACCCAATTAGATCTGCAGTCTCTGCATTTAGTGGCCCTTTTCTCACCCACATATTGGATAATGAAAGCCTAAACTTTTGGGGATTCTCTCAGTGCAGAGTGGCAGGGTGAAGGTTGGCACTGAACCCATGCCCTACACATTGGCAGCGAAGTAGCCCAGGAAACAAGTCAAGAAATAGAGACAAAAGTGTTCACTGTATACAAAGCAATAACTCGCCGATAAGCAAAACTGCATTCCGGGAGATTAGAGTGCAGGAGCCTTGCACACAAGCGGCGTCTGTACATAGAGAAATTTGTTCCCCACACTAGTTGACTTTCAATTCTCACCTATGCACTCTCCCCTGCTTGTGTGATGCTCATCTTGAATTCAAATTTCGTTTGAAAATTGAAGTTTGTAGTCAGGTGATTTTAACAGTCACCGATTTAACTGATCGGTGACCAGGGTACAGAATCCATCAGCACCAATCAGTTCAATACTGAGCACCACTATTGCTTGGCTGGTCAGTAATCCAGCTCTGCTACTTCACCACTACACAAATCGCAAGGCAGGCATAGAGCAGAGACCAGACTCAGCCTGTCGGTAGGAGAGATGTCATTGGACAATCCCTGGAGCCTCTTAACTCCACTTCCCTATTGGGTAGGCAATCGGATGGCACAAGGAGATGATGGAGGAATGTGGGGGAGAAAGACAAAACACACAAAATATGGGGAACTTTTGTATTTAAAAAGAGGGCAATAATGATCTCCCTTTCTTCATATTCTGCCTCTGCCCTGGAGAGAAGTTTGTGAAACGCACACACACAGCGTATGACCAGCGTCAGTATGGGGCCAGTTCCTCATCAGTCCTCTTTTATCCTTTAATTGGTCACTGTGAATTGTTTTGTTAATTCTTAATAAAATCCCTTCTTTCCTCCCAAAGAGTAAATCTTAGAGCAGACTAAATGCTCCCATCTCCAGACAATACATGACTGGCAAGTGAATAGAGATTCACATCGGGCAGCATCTTGCAATGGCTGTACTGCCCACTCTCTGTGTCTGCTGAGGCACATGACCTACTGGTCAGAGGGAAGGACAAACACTGCAAGCAATTCCGGATATTGAGATCTGAATCCCACCACCCACCAGCTACATATTGCTGAGACACACTATACCTACAACAGATCTGTAGAGACCATAGACAGAAAAACATGATTTCTCACCCCTCATATATTAGCACTGACTGAGTGAAACACACAGGGACGTTGTTTGGAGCTCTTTATAAAAATTTGCATACAAGTTGAATTGAGAAATTTTAAAATTCTGATTTGGTCTGTACCTCAATATTTACACCATTTCTCGTCGCGAGTGCATTCTAATCAGCTGTGAATTCAGATCAAAGTATAAACTCAGAGTGATCAGCTGAACAGAACATTAGCTACAAATCACAGCCTCCTCCAAACATTAACCTTTGTAAACAATTTTACAACACCAAGTTATAGTCCAGCAATTTTATTTTAAATTCACAAGCTTTCGGAGATTTTCTCCTTCCTCAGGCAAATGTTTTAAATAAAATTGCTGGACTATAACTTGGTGTTGTAAAATTGTTTACAATTGTCAACCCCAGTCCATCACCGGCATCTCCACATCAAACATTAACCTGCCCTTTGTCCTTTCTCTTCTCTGATGTCAATTGACCTGCTGTGTATTCACTGCGATTTCCATGTTTTATTTCCAGTTTTTCTCACCTGAAAGGGAAGGTGGAGAGTGGTGCTCCCAATCTGGTTGACGTTGGGTAAAGAGCCTCCGTAGCACTGACCCCGGCTCTGCCCCAGCTGTAAATACTGAGATTTCTGCAACTGTAACTGAGAACAAATAAAAACGAAGCAATTACAAAAAACCTCAGAAGGAGCAGAGACAGCAGCCACAGAACCTTCCGGAACCTCTCTAGAAACACCATGACAGTATGATCAGCATCATATACCAACAGGATATCAGCAGTCTGTGTCCAGACAGTTACTGCTCACACTAAAATGCAATAAAAACACATGGAATATTGCACAGCATACAAACAGGAACCTGGGGAGATACTGGGGCCAAAAGGGTTAAATTATGAGGACTAGTTACATAGACTAGGCTTGTATTCTCTCGAGTATAGAAGATTGAGGTGTTTAAGATGATTAAAGGATTTGATAGGGTAGATAGAGAGAAACTATTTCCTCTGGTGGGAGAGTCCAGAACAAGGGGGAATAACCTTAAAATCAGAGCTCGGCCTTTCAGGGGTGATGTCAGGAAGCACTTCATCACACAAAGGGGAGTGGAAATCTGAAATACTCTCCCCCAAAAAAACTGCTAAAGCTGGGGGTCAAATGAAAATTTCAGTTCTGAGATTGATAGGTTTTTGTTAGTCAAGGGTATTAAGGGATATGGAGCAAAGGCAGGTGGATGTAGAGAAAATGTTTCCATTTGTGGTAGAGTCCAAAACTAGAGTTTATAAATATAAAATAGTCGCTCAGAAATCCAATAGGGAAATAACGTGAAATTTCTTTACCTAGAGAGTGGTGAGAATGTGGAGCTCGCTATCACATGGAGTGGTTGAGGCGAATAGCATAGATGCATTTAAGGGGAAGCTAGATAAACATATGAGGGAGAAAGGAATAAAAGGATATCCTGATAGGGTTAGATGAAGTAGGGAGGAGGCTCGTGTGGAGCATAAACGCCGGCATAGACCTGTTGGGCCGAATGGCCTGTTTCTGTGCTGTAGATTCAATGTAACTCAATATAACTTGAAGAGTTAAGATACAGATCAGCCATGACTGCACAGGCTCAAGGGGCTGAATGGCCTCCTCCTGTTCCTCTGGTTCTTTTGGCAATTATCATAAATCTGTGTCCTCTGGTTACCGACCCTCCTGCCAGTGGAAAGTGTCTCCTTTGATCCGATATGGATCAAACCCACTGAGTCTGTGCTGCTCTCTACATCCCATCACTGCTTATCATTAAAACTGTTCAAGTTAAGCGCGTATAATGGGTGATTGTGTCAGAACCACTGCATATTCAAAAGCAGCCATTTCCTTGTTGTCACAGTTCAGTTTGTTGCTGAAATACAAATGGCCATTCACAAGGAATCAATATTTTTGTGATAAATGTTGAATTTCCCAAAACGTACAGCCAAAAGCTTGACTAATGTCTGGCACAAACAAAACCTGTTAGTTGACTGGGAGCAAGTTTGCAGGAACCATCTGCACTCTGGAACCAGCAAAAGTTCTTTCACCGGCAACAAATTCGACTGACAGTTTCACTGACTCGGTCCGGGGAGAGTGTGGGCTGGTGGGGGACGGGAGGCAGTGGGAGTGTGGGGGTAGGGGCAGTGTGTGGGGGTGGGGGGGGAGAGTGGGGGGGTGGGGAGAGCGGGAGGATGGGGAGAGCGGGAGGATGGGGAGAGCGGGAGGAGGGGGAGTGTCAGGGGAGAGAGATGGGGAGGTTGTGCAGAGAGTCGAAAGGGGTGTCTGGGAGGAGGGGGAATGCGGGGGGTGGCTGTCAAGGGGAGTGTTGGAGAGTGGGGGGTGACTGGGGGGAGGGAGGAGTGGGGGGGGGGGGGGAGTGGGGGGGGGGGGGAGTGGGGGGGGGGGAGTGGGGGGGGGGGGAGAGTGGGGGGGGGGAGAGTGGGGGGGGGGGGGGGAGAGGGAGAGTGGGGGGGAAAGGAGGGAGAGCGCGCGGGGGGGGGGAAAAGGAGGGAGAGAGCGCGGGGGGGGGGGAAAAGGAGGGAGAGAGCGCGGGGGGGGGGAAAGGGGGGAGAGCGCGGGGGGGAGAAAGGGAGGGAGAGGTGGGGGAGGGGGAGCGGTGGGGGAGGGGGAGAGGTGGGGGAAAGAGTGTCCGGGGGAGGGGGGGGGAAGAGTGTCCGGGGGAGGGGGGGGGGGGAAGAGTGTCCGGGGGAGGGGGGGGGGGGAAGAGTGTCCGGGGGAGGGGGGGGGGGAAGAGTGTCCGGGGGAGGGGGGGGGGGGGGGAGTGTCCGGGGGAGGGGGGGGGAAAGAGTGTCCGGGGGAGGGGAAAGAGTGTCCGGGGGAGGGGGGGGGGGGGGAGTGTCCGGGGGGGGGGGGGGGGGAGTGTCCGGGGGAGGGGGGGGGGAAAGAGTGTCCGGGGGAGGGGAAAGAGTGTCCGGGGGAGGGGGGGGGGAGTGTCCGGGGGAGGGGGGGGGGAAAGAGTGTCCGGGGGAGTGGGGGGGGGAAAGTGTGTGCGGGGGAGGGGGGAGTGTGCGGTGGGGGGGGGGAGTGTCCGGGGGAGGGGGGGGGAATAGTTTCCGGGGGAGGGGGGGGGAAATAGTTTCCGGGGGAGGGGGGGGGAAATAGTTTCCGGGGGAGGTGGGGGGAATAGTTTCCGGGGGAGGGGGGGGGAAGAGTGTCCGGGGGAGGGGGGGGGGAAGAGTGTCCGGGGGAGGGGGGGGGGAATAGTTTCCGGGGGAGGGGGGGGGAAATAGTTTCCGGGGGAGGGGGGGGAATAGTTTCCGGGGGAGGGGGGGGGAAGAGTGTCCGGGGGAGGGGGGGGAAGAGTGTCCGGGGGAGGGGGGGGGGAAGAGTGTCCGGGGGAGGAGGGGGGGGAAAGAGTGTCCGGGGGAGGAGGGGGGGGGAAAGAGTGTCCGGGGGAGGGGGGGGAAAGAGTGTCCGGGGGAGGGGGGGGAAAGAGTGTCCGGGGGAGGGGGGGGGGGGAAAGAGTGTCCGGGGGAGGGGGGGGGAAAAGAGTGTCCCGGGGAGGGGGGGGGAAAGAGTGTCCGGGGGAGGGGGGGGGAAAGAGTGTCCGGGGGAGGGGGGGGGAAAGAGTGTCCGGGGGAGGGGGGGGGAAAGAGTGTCCGGGGGAGGGGGGGGGAAAGAGTGTCCGGGGGAGGGGGGGGGAAAGAGTGTCCGGGGGAGGGGGGGGGAAAGAGTGTCCGGGGGAGGAGGGGGGGGAAAGAGTGTCCGGGGGAGGGGGGGGGAAAGAGTGTCGGGCGGGGAGGGGGGGAAAGAGTGTCCGGGGGAAGGGGGGGGAAAGAGTGTCCGGGGGAGGGGAAGAGTGTCCGGGGGAGGGGGGGGGAAAGAGTGTCCGGGGGAGGGGGGGGGAAAGAGTGTCCGGGGGAGGGGGGGGGAAAGAGTGTCCGGGGGAGGAGGGGGGGGAAAGAGTGTCCGGGGGAGGGGGGGGGAAAGAGTGTCCGGGGGAGGGGGGGGGAAAGAGTGTCCGGGGGAGGGGGGGGGAAAGAGTGTCCGGGGGAGGGGGGGGGAAAGAGTGTCCGGGGGAGGGGAAGAGTGTCCGGGGGAGGGGGGGGGAAAGAGTGTCCGGGGGAGGGGGGGGGAAAGAGTGTCCGGGGGAGGGGGGGGGAAAGAGTGTCCGGGGGAGGGGGGGGGAAAGAGTGTCCGGGGGAGGGGGGGGGGGAAAGAGTGTCCGGGGGAGGGGGGGGGGAAAGAGTGTCCGGGGGAGGGGGGGGGGGAAAGAGTGTCCGGGGGGGGGAAAGAGTGTCCGGGGGGGGGGGAAGAGTGTCCGGGGGAGGGGGGGGAAAGAGTGTCCGGGGGAGGGGGGGGGAAGAGTGTCCGGGGGAGGGGGGGGAAGAGTGTCCGGGGGAGGGGAAGAGTGTCCGGGGGAGGGGGGGGGAAGAGTGTCCGGGGGAGGGGGGGGGAAGAGTGTCCGGGGGAGGGGGGGGAAAGAGTGTCCGGGGGAGGGGGGGAAAGAGTGTCCGGGGGAGGGGGGGGAAAGAGTGTCCGGGGGAGGGGGGGGAAAGAGTGTCCGGGGGAGGGGGGGGAAAGAGTGTCCGGGGGAGGGGGGGGGAAAGAGTGTCCGGGGGAGGGGGGGGAAAGAGTGTCCGGGGGAGGGGGGGGGGGAAAGAGTGTCCGGGGGAGGGGGGGGAAAGAGTGTCCGGGGGAGGGGGGGGGGGGAAAGAGTGTCCGGGGGAGGGGGGGAAAGAGTGTCCGGGGGAGGGGGGGGGGAAAGAGTGTCCGGGGGAGGGGGGGGGGAAAGAGTGTCCGGGGGAGGGGAGGGGGAAAGAGTGTCCGGGGGAGGGGGGGGGAAAGAGTGTCCGGGGGAGGGGGGAAAGAGTGTCCGGGGGAGGGGGGGGGGAAAGAGTGTCCGGGGGAGTGGGGGGGGAAGAGTGTCCGGGGGAGTGGGGGGGGAAGAGTGTCCGGGGGGGGGGGGGGGGGAAGAGTGTCCGGGGGGGGGGAACAGGGGGGGGGGGAAGAGTGTCCGGGGGAGGGGAGGGGGGAAAGAGTGTCCGGGGGAGGGGAGGGGGGAAAGAGTGTCCGGGGGAGGGGAGGGGGAAAGAGTGTCCGGGGGAGGGGGGGGGGAAGAGTGTCCGGGGGAGGGGGGGGGAAAGAGTGTCCGGGGGAGGGGGGGAAAAGAGTGTCCGGGGGAGGGGAAGAAGAGTGTCCGGGGGAGGGGGGGGGAAAGAGTGTCCGGGGGAGGGGGGGGGGAAGAGTGTCCGGGGGAGGGGGGGGGAAAAGAGTGTCCAGGGGAGGGGGGGGGGAAAGAGTGTCCGGGGGAGGGGGGGGGGAAAGAGTGTCCGGGGGAGGGGGGGGAAAGAGTGTCCGGGGGAGGGGGGGGGAAAGAGTGTCCGGGGGAGTGGGGGGGGAAGAGTGTCCGGGGGGGGGGGGGGGGAAGAGTGTCCGGGGGGGGGGAACAGGGGGGGGGGGAAGAGTGTCCGGGGGAGGGGAGGGGGGAAAGAGTGTCCGGGGGAGGGGAGGGGGAAAGAGTGTCCGGGGGAGGGGGGGGGGAAGAGTGTCCGGGGGAGGGGGGGGGGGAAAGAGTGTCCGGGGGAGGGGGGGAAAAGAGTGTCCGGGGGAGGGGAAGAAGAGTGTCCGGGGGAGGGGGGGGGAAAGAGTGTCCGGGGGAGGGGGGGGGGAAGAGTGTCCGGGGGAGGGGGGGGGGAAAAGAGTGTCCAGGGGAGGGGGGGGGGAAAGAGTGTCCGGGGGAGGGGGGGGGAAAGAGTGTCCGGGGGAGGGGGGGGGGAAAGAGTGTCCGGGGGAGGGGGGGGGAAAGAGTGTCCGGGGGAGGGGGGGGGAAAGAGTGTCCGGGGGAGGGGGGGGGAAAGAGTGTCCGGGGGAGGGGGGGGGGAAAGAGTGTCCGGGGGAGGGGGGGGGAAAGAGTGTCCGGGGGAGGGGGGGGGAAAGAGTGTCCGGGGGAGGGGGGGGGGGAAAGAGTGTCCGGGGGAGGGGGGGGGGGAAAGAGTGTCCGGAGGAGTGGGGGGGAAGAGTCTCCGGGGGAGTGGGGGGGGAAAGAGTGTCCAGGGGAGGGGGGGGGGAAAGAGTGTCCGGGGGAGGGGGGGGGAAAGAGTGTCCGGGGGAGGGGGGGGAAAGAGTGTCCGGGGGAGGGGGGGGGAAAGAGTGTCCGGGGGAGTGGGGGGGGAAGAGTGTCCGGGGGGGGGGGGGGGAAGAGTGTCCGGGGGGGGGGAACAGGGGGGGGGGGAAGAGTGTCCGGGGGAGGGGAGGGGGGAAAGAGTGTCCGGGGGAGGGGAGGGGGAAAGAGTGTCCGGGGGAGGGGGGGGGGGAAGAGTGTCCGGGGGAGGGGGGGGGGGAAAGAGTGTCCGGGGGAGGGGGGGGAAAGAGTGTCCGGGGGAGGGGAAGAAGAGTGTCCGGGGGAGGGGGGGGGAAAGAGTGTCCGGGGGAGGGGGGGGGAAGAGTGTCCGGGGGAGGGGGGGGGGAAAAGAGTGTCCAGGGGAGGGGGGGGGGAAAGAGTGTCCGGGGGAGGGGGGGGGGAAAGAGTGTCCGGGGGAGGGGGGGGAAAGAGTGTCCGGGGGAGGGGGGGGGAAAGAGTGTCCGGGGGAGGGGGGGGGGAAAGAGTGTCCGGGGGAGGGGGGGGGAAAGAGTGTCCGGGGGAGGGGGGGGGGAAAGAGTGTCCGGGGGAGGGGGGGGGGAAAGAGTGTCCGGGGAGGGGGGGGGAAAGAGTGTCCGGGGGAGGGGGGGGGGGAAAGAGTGTCCGGGGGAGGGGGGGGGGGAAAGAGTGTCCGGAGGA